>NC_056740.1:138713801-138901301 GCF_019279795.1 Protopterus annectens
TTTTACCTCTGTTTTTGTTTTGGTTTATGGTGTGGACGGAAAGCCATTCTACTAGTTTAAATATTCCTTATAAAGGATGTTACAACAAACCCAGTGACATCTGCAACTGTCTCAATGTATGACAGCAGTATGTCCAATCAACCCCTGTGTTTGTGTCTCTGTTCCCACCTAGTGATATAGGGGTTTGGTGGGGGGAGTGAGGGGTAATGTTTGCACTCGAGATGTCAGGCAGTATATTGGCATTATTTGTTGGCTCAGTCTAGGAGGTACCATTGTCTAGTAGCTCAGAACAATTCTTGGTATTGCCATGGAGATTCTTTACATAACTGTATGAGGCCTTGTGGTTGTCTTTACTATGTGCTCCAAGTCTGTTCTCACAGCTAACTTTGTAGTATTTGATGAGGGATCTCAACTTTTCATTGAGGCTGATAAGGGTTTATTTCCTGTCTTGGGACTTCAACTTATTCCATATCAGTTCCCTCCCTCTGTTGTACAGTTTATTTATGGCAGGGGACCACCAGATCAGCTTCCTTTTTTTTGGAGGTGAGGGTCCTGGTTGTATTGGGTAAGGTGGTATCCATGCATTTGTGTACGTGTTCATAGTGCATTGTTGTTTGATTCCACTGTCATGCAACTAGTCTCCATTTGCATGGCTGCCATGAGGTTAGCCACCTTTCATTTTATGAGACCATAGTTAACTTTGGAAAGGCTTTTCATGGTGGTTACCTGTGTACTGGGGGGTAGGACGGCTGTGGATTTCCAAAGGTGATTATTTTTTTATTCAGATATAACAAGTGAGATGATGACTATTGGTGTAGAGCAACAGTCATCCAAGTTAGGAAGGATGAGGTCAATGTGATGGGCATGTGCATTGGTACATAAGTAGCTTTCCCACTTAATGGTGGGGTAGTTGAAGCCAGCCAGTATGATAGTGTTAGGTTGGACACTAATATTCTCCAGGATGTTTATGGACATGGAATGTGAGTCTTGGGACAGGTATGGGGACCTATTGCAGGCTACAACCTGAACCACTGTCTTACCCAATGTCAGCTATGCCTGCAGGATCTGTAATGCATAATGTGGGTCTACCACTCTGGAGGTGTGTGCATCCTTTATGTATATGAAAATACCACCATCTTTGGAGCTTCAGTTGACATTCTTCAACCAAAAGTTCTGGAATTAAGTATAGGCTGGTACTGCATAGGTGCTTCCTGCTGCCTTTATCTAGGTCTCTGTTACAGCACAGATGTCATTGTTCCCCATTTTAAGGAATATTTCCAGTGAGTGAGTTTCCAGATTTAGAATTCCAGTGTGCAGCAGCATGACCCTCTGATTGCATGTCTTCGTAGCTATCATATATGTCTGTATATTTATGTATACATATATTATATACACAAATATATATGTATTTATTCTATATATATATATATATATATATATATATATACACAAATATATATATATATATATATATATATATATATATATATATATATGTATGTATATATGTGGATATGAATGTTGATGTATCTCTCTCTCGCTCTCTCTCTCTCTCTCTTTCTACATCTATGTATATATATATATATATATATATATATATATATATATATATATATATGTACATATTATATATATATATATATATATATATATATATATATATATATATATATATATATATATATATATATATATATATACATATATATATATATATACATGTATATAATACTATTCAGATATCATATCTTGGTGAATGAACATGTCATGCCATATAATACCAGAGTACACACAACCACTCCAGGATTTAGAACTTTATTGCTAACCAGTTACAGTTTTATTTAAATATATGGGACTATTATTGTTATATTGTCTGGTTTATTCATTACAAACCATACACATTTTTTTATACTGCCAGGTGACATTCTACTCCTTTATATTTATTTGGTATGACTTCTACAAGCAGGATTATTACTCACCAGCCTTGCGATGCAGCCTTTGCAACTTACTGGGATGGGCTTCCTGATTCACTACCTGCTCAGTTAGAGCTGTAATGAAACTAAAGAAACACTTAGGCATACCTATCCATCACATACACAGGCTGGACTTTGGTAAACAGTTATTGCTATGAATTCTTACACACTGCTGGGACATCACCCCTATATCTTGCGTCTTGGACCCACTGTTCCAAGAGCTCCCTCTTCTTCTGTTTCAAGTCGGCATAGTGGTGCCGAACTTGCTCACCAGTCCGAGAGATACCAGTGGTACTGGTGAGATCACAGGTGAGACTTTCCCAGGCTTCTGCTTTATATTGGGAGCCCTGGTACTGGTCCTGAAGCAGTCTCACGTCATGTTTTTTTTACCAGGAGCCCTACCTCACTGACCTATGTGGGGACAGGACAATTCATTGAAATGCTGGTTTATATCACAGTATACTGGAATTATTGCTAGCTGTTTGTTAGTAATTATAAAAATAAGCAATATTTCCACTTAATACTTTCAAAACCAAGTGACTTACAAAGTGCTGCATGACATTAGGTGAAACCTTAGATGCTATTGAAGAAAACAGTCTTTAATATTTGCATTGTAACTTGCACACCTTGAGAGATATCCAGTGTTTGCATTGCTATTATACAATTAGCATATGTTTTCATATTCCTGTAGATATCTCAATAAACATTCAATTATAGAAGAATTTCTTGTTACCATGTGAAAACTCATGTCGAGGTAACAAAAATGGTCTAACAATAGATGTCTAGGTTGTATGGTTTTCAAGACAGGAAAATATGTTTATGAAAGTTTAGAAAAATACAATTTGGGATTTGCGTGCATTATAATATATTATACAACGACCCCCCATTAATATTCCAAAACGTGCATGCTCATTGGTCAGCATGCACGGTGTAAATCAGACTTATACTAATGGAAAAAGGTCCGGTCGCCTGGGTTTTTTCCATTAGTATAAGTCTTTTTTACAGCAACGGAGAATGCAGGATCTCCGTTGTTTTTTACACACCGTCTCGCTATGTTAAATGAGTTTAACATAGTGCGACAGCTTTAAAAAAAGTAACAGAGATCTTCCTATCTCCGTTACTTTTTTAAAAGCTGTCTCACTATGCTAAACTCCTTTAACATAGCGAGACACTTTGTAAAAAGCAACGGAGATCTTGCTTTCTCCGTTGCTTTTTTTAAGGTTGTCTCGCTATGTTAAATGGGTTTAACATAGCGAGACAGCTTTAAAGAAAGCAACGGAGATTCTCCGTTGCTTTTTTTTAAAGCTGTCTCGCAATGTTAAACTTCTATAACATAGCGAGACAGTTTGAAAAAGCAATGGAGATCTTGCTTTCTCCGTTGCTTCCGCCCACAGCTCTGATGTACTGTGTAAGCATATACATGCGCAGTACATCAGAACTGCTGCAGAATACCAGACAGCTGCGGAAGGGCAGCAAGGAGGCATTATACAATGCCATTATTTAAGAAAAGTAATTTTTTTTTTCTTAAATAATGTCGTATAATAGCAATAACCCACTTCTGGGTGTGGGTAATTCTGGATTTACCCACGGTTGTCTTTGTTTGGCCACTCGGGCTTCGCCCTCGTGACCAAACCACACCAACCGTGGGTAAATCCAGGATTACCCACACCCAGGTGTGGGTTATTGCTATATTACAATATTTACGGAAAAAATTATAAATGCACTGACTATTATCACTGTGTATAATACTTCTTACTGATAACATTGCTATTTGTACAGTTTTAATAGCTTTTATTGTTCACAAAATATTTACATTTGTTTGCCTTATGCTTTTTAAGATTATTTTTCAGAAAATGCTCTGGAATACAAGGTGTGTGTAAACTGCTAGAGGTGTGACATTCTGCAGCACATAGGTGTTAATGAGATATATACAAAAACAGACATGTGATCATTATGGGTGCACTACAGAAAAGTGTAATGTTTACAATGATATGCAGTTATGACTTTAAGTGCAAAGATCGGTTTACTTCTCATGCCGTTTACTGTTCACAAAGCTTCACAAATGTTGCAGCACTGTTTCTATCTCTCTGATAAACTCAAATATTTACTGCAAATGATCAGCAAGAAGATGTCATACTACTGACATAATACCTAAAGTGTTTACTTTTTTGAAAAGGAGGGTATGACATCTTTGCGATCCCTGCCATTCTTAATCAAGCATAGCACAAGATTATTCCAAATTAGAGTTTGCACAAAATGGGATGCACTTTATCAGTGCAGGGTTTCAATGCCTACCACACAGTCAGGCACACTGTACTAAATGAAGGTACTCAAGGCAGTGGTGTCAGTATATTCTAAAAAAAAAAAATCACCTCCAGACATGTTAAACAAGATATAGCTTGGAACTGCTCCATGTCCAACTTATTATTAATAAAACCCCTTATATCATCACTAACTATAGGACCTCTTCTATGCCCCCCTCAGCCCATAACCCCTGCCTAACTAGTATGGAGTCCTCATGCATTAAGCTAAACTCTATTCTCCTAGGAGACCAACTACCCCTCCATTAAGTGGAAGGATTATACACTCTCAAACATGTATGCTTAGAAATTTCTAGACTTCAACAATACAAACACTCTGGACCAGGTAGTCTGCACCCCATCAAAATGTAATATAATGTTGGACTTGGCCCTTACCAATATGAGGCAGCTTTGTTCCCTACCAATTGTCACTTCCACCCTGGTCAAATCAGACCACATTATCAGTCACATTCACCATAAGACTGAAGCCAGAAGCATTATCCAATTACCTCTATTCACAGATTATGCAAAGGATAATCTGCCAAAAGTGAGTAATGACGTGACTAAATTCAAACTCCCCTTCAAACATAATGAACCTACTGCTTACACAGAAACATTCACTCACTGTCAAATTCAATACACATGTAAACAACTGTATAGATGCATCTGTCCCCTTCCTAAGCAAAAAATAAACCTCTATGGGGGAGTTCAAATTTAAAAATGTGTAATAAAAGAAAAAAATGCAACTTACACAAAAATAAATTTAGTTTTCAAGATGCTAAATATGCTGTTGCTAAACTTAACAAGTAAGCAATTCAAGCAGAGAAAAACCACAGTTGCACAATATGAGTAACCAAGTAACTATTCATAAAATTCAATTACTGGACCCTTTAAATTGTGCAGTCCTCTTAAATCAGTTTATTCCAAATACTCATGTTTAGGATCCTAAGATCATGGGATGTTACTAGGCTAATGGCCCTGGGGCCCTTACAAGCCTAGCCAAGAGTTTATCCCCCAAAAAAGAAACCTCATTCAGCAACTGTCACCCCTGTCAATGAGGGACAAAGGTGGAACCCCTGGGACAAATTTATGGTTTCCCATCCACCCATCAACGTTGTGTTTGAAGAGGGTCAGTGAGGTACTCTGACATATTTGGGAAGTCTATTCCAGAGACGAACCTGTCTCTCCAGCAGGATTGGTTGATGTCGCATATTAGACTTAGGCCTATCGAGTGGATAATGCATGAGGAGTTAGACTTACAGATATGGAGCATCTCTAGTAGGGCAGGGTCCGATATTGCCTTGTAGGTGAGACAGAGATCACCTCTGAGCAATCTGTATGATACCTAGTAGAGTGATAGTGATTTAAGCCTGTCCACATAGGATAGGTGTTAGAGGCTATGGATTCTCTTAGTGAGGTATTTCTGTGGCCTTTCCAGTTGGTGCAGATGTTTGGAGAGGTACATACCAAATGGGGCATTATACTCAATTATAGGTCTAATAAGGGAGGAGTACAGAGAGGTAATAACCTCCTTTTTCTGGATGCAATCCCTTTACTTATGAGATGAACCAAGTAAAAGGCTTTTCTGACCACCACCGCCACATGATATCCAGGTCTCTCACCACAGGTTGTGTGCTTAGGGGGTTGCCATTAATGTGGTAATCAGTAGGGGCCATGTTTTTGCCATATGGTACAATAATACATTTTTTTGCATTTAACTTAAGGCCATGACTTTGGCAACAGTTATTTGTAGCTGTGAGACTATCTTGTGGTATGTTAACATCAACTTGGGAGTCAATGACAGCATCCAACTTACAGTCATCCACAAACTTGGTCAGCCACAGGCCCTTCATCTTTCCCTGGACCTCTGAGAAGTATATGCCAAAGAGTAGGGGTCCCAGGACAGATCCCTGGGGAACACCACTAGTGACAGGTCTGGTGCCAGAGTTGGTAGCACCTATTTTGACCTTGTGGATCCTATCTGTGAGCCAGTTGGCCACCCATCTGACTAGATAGGGATTAACACCAAGTTATGTTAGCTTTTCGATGATGCCTGAGTGGGGAATTGTGTTAAAGGCCTTGGCCAGGTCAAGGTAAGCTGTATGCACTGACTTCCTCTAATCCAGGGCATTGGTGACAGTCTCAAAGAAGTCAGCTAGGTTCAATAGGCAAGATCTGCCTCTGACGAATCTGAGTTCTTGGAGATTGCCTATGTCCTTGTTTATGAGATCCATAATAATACGGTCCATGACTTTACAGATCAGACTAGTCAACCTGATGGGGTGATAGTTTCCTGGGTCAGTAGTGGCGCCACCTTTGTGCAGAGGGATGACAATGGCAGTTCTCCACTCTGCTGGAATGAAGCCTGTAGTTAGGCTGTGGTTGAATAGGATGCTCAATGGCGAAGCTAGTTCTTGCTGGAGATGATGCAGAATACAGCCTGGGATACTATCAGGGCCTTTAACACTTGATCTACAGAGATATATGGTGTGGGACAAGTATCAGGGATGTCAGCTGGGCCTTTGGGGGGCGATAAGGGGGTAAAGTTTGCGCTGAACCTATCAGCCAGCAGGATGGCTAAGTTAGCAGGATCAGTGTAAATGGTACCATTAAGTACTAGTTCGTAACAAACTTGGGCTTTACCATGGAGGTTCCTATCGTAACTGAAGAAGGACTTGTGGTTTCCCTTTGTTTTGGAGGCTAGTTTCAACTCATAAATGGCTTTGGAGGTTTTTGCTAGTGATGTAATTTGCTTGTTGAGGCAGAGGAGGAAGTTTTTCCAATTTAGAATTTGTTCCTTTTTACCCTTGGACAACAGTTTCTTCCTTTTGTTGTAAAGCCTTTTGATACAGGATGTCAACCAGACAACTTTGTGTTTCCCTGAAAAGCAGATTTTTGTTCTGTTGGGTATTGCTGTGTCCATGCAGTTGTACAGGTGCTTATATACTGCACTGGCATACTGTTCAGAATAGTTGTCTGCATCCTCTGAGGAGGGTGGTGGTGTGAAGCTCCTGATACCCTCCCTTAGGAGGTTGTAGTCTGCTTTTGAGAAGTTTTTTAGCCAGGTTATGGCTGGAGAGGGGTTGGATGGGATAGAAACTTTGAATGAGACAGACTGATGATCTGATCTCACCAGAGAAGAACATACTATGGGAGTGGTACAGCGTCACCCATGTTGGTGAGAGCCAAGTCTAGTATGTTATCTCCCCTTGTGGGGGAATGAGACCAGCTGATCTAGTGTGTTAGAATTGATGAAGTCAAGGAATCATCTTGTGAGTGCATTAGTGCAGGAATAGTTCACCCAGTCTATGGTGAGTAGTTGAAGTCACCAAGGATCAGGGTGTTGATGGAGTTAAGTAGGTACAAGTAGGAGGTATGGGTGTCCTGGGGGTAGTACAGGAAGAACTATAAAGGACTATATACACATTGAACAATGGACTATGTGTGACTGTTTACATATTTTACATATATACACAGGTATTGTCCATATTGAAAAACACAATAGACCATACCGGTGGAACATACAACCATAAAAAAACAACTCTCCACCCTGGTCGAAATCAGCTACAGCACAATAAGGATGGAAAAGTCCACAGTCCAGTATAATAAAATGAACGTTTATTCCCAAGATGTAATCCAACAACTGGCCACAAAATCTAGTACAAAATCCAATGAATAGCATGCTGTGGCTGATTTCGACTAGGGTGGAGAGTTGTTCATAGCTTCATAGGTTCATAGGTTGGTACTAGACTACTCATGTACAAATACAATTGCCCAACGTTTCCTGGAATTCATTAATTCCAATGCCCTGGACCAGCTTGTTTTTACTTCCACTAGAGGTAGCAACATCCTTGACCTGGTCATTACTAGCATGGGTGACCATTGCTCTACACCAATAGTCAACTCCTCTCTGGTTAGATCCGACCACAAACTAATCACCTTGAAAATCCACATCCCTCCCACCCCCACCCCCGCAAAGGTAACTACCATGAAAAACATCTCCAAAGCTAACTTTGGGCTCCTAAAAACAGAGGTGGCTAATTTCACGGCACCCATGCAAATGGAGAATAGTAGCATGACTGCCGAATCATACACCAATGCACTGTATGAACACGTACACAAAGACATGAACCTCGCCATACCAAATAGCATCAAGACGCTCTCCTCCAAAAAATGGAAGTCAATCTGGTGGTCCCCTGCCATAAACAAACTCTACAACAGAAGAAGGAAACTGATGCAGATAAGGTGAAGTCCCAAGACTGGAAAAACTCCCTTATCAGCCTCAACAAAAAGTTGAGATCCCTCATCAAATCCTCTAAAGCTAGCTATGAAAACAGAATTGCAGCAGACAGTAAAGACAACCAAAAGGCCTTCTACATTTATGTAAAGATTCTCCATGGCAAAACACAGATTTTCTCTGAGCTACTGCACAATAGTACCTCCTATACCTGAGCCAACAGATATTGCCAATATACTGGCCGACAGATTCAGTGCCATCTTTACCTCTCTCCCCCCAAAGGATAAATCACAATACCAGTAGATTGCCAGGCACCCAGTATTACTGCTGCACAGGTTAAAACAGTACTGTCCAGGGCCAAGAATACAGCTTCTATGGGATCTGACAACATCCCTGGCTGTGTTCTATATGAACTACAGAGTGAACTGGCACCACAGCTGTGTGCCATGTTCAATCACAGCCTCACCTCAGGCTTTGTCCCTACCGATGGCGCACTGCTACAGTCATCCCTCTCCACAAAGGAGGAGTGAGTACAGACCCTGGGAACTATCGCCCCATTAGCCTGACGAGTCTGATATGCAAAGTTATGGAACGCATCATCACTGATATAGGAAATCTCCAAACTCTGGATCCCACACAGTTTGGTTTTGTGAAGGGTAGATCATGTCTGCTCAACTTGGTCAACTTCTTTGAGTCAGTCACCAGAGCTGTGGGTGAAGGCAAGGTGGTTCATACAGCCTACCTTGATCTGGCCTAGGCCTTTGATACCATTCCCCACTCAGGAATCATAGAAAAACTCACTAAACTAGGCATCAACCCCTATATCACTAGGTGGGTTGCAAACTGGCTCACAGATAGAACCCACAGTGTGAAAGTAGCTGACTTCAAGTCAGACTGCTGACCAGTCACGAGTGGAGTTCCACAGGGATCGGTCCTGGGTCTTCTCCTGTTTTGTATCTACTTCTCAGAAGTCCAGGCCAACACAAAGGGACTCTGGCTGACAAAGTTCACAGACTATTGCAAGTTGGGAGCCATTATTAACTCCCCAAGTGATGTTGACATCCTACAGAAAGGCCTCACTGAGGCCAACGACTGGTGTCAGAGCCATGGCCTTAAGTTCAATGCCAAAAAAATGTGTCATCATCCCATTTGGGAAAAACCCAGTTCCCATGAATTACCACATCGATGGTAGTCCACTGAACACAGAAGGCGTTATAAGAGATCTGTGAACACAGGTTGACAGCAACCTGTCATTTGGCCACCACATTGCCACTGTGGTCAGAAAGTCCTTCTATGTGGCACATCTCATTACTAAGGGTTTTGCATCCAGGAAGAAAGAGGTCATTGGCCTAATGAGGGAAAAGTAGAGGGAGACAATCATCGAGTGCAATGCCCCATTTGGTATGTACCTCACTAGACACCTGTAACAACTGGAGAGGCTGCAAAAGTACCTCACTAAGAGGATCCTAGGACTTAAACACTTGTCCTATATGGATAGACTCAAAAAACTCCACCTATTCTGTGTCTCATATCATCTACTTAGAGGCGATCTCTGCTTGACTTACAAAGCCATGCCTGACCCAGCTCTGTTAGAAATGCTACATCTAAGGAAATCCCAATCCCTCCGTACCACATGCTCCAGAGACCTCAACCTCATTACCACAATCAACAGAATGTGCTGGAGGGATAGGTTCATAACCCAGAGACTGCCCGTGCTATGGAATAGATTTCCCATGCATGTCAAACAGAGCACCTCACTGGTCTTCTTCAAGAAAAATCTTGATGAGTGGATGGAAAAAAGAAAATTCACCTCAGGAATCACTCCAGTGGCTCTACTTGACAGAGGCACTGGGAACTGAGGTTGGGTGGCACGATGCCAGACTAATCCTATGGGCTAGACTTGTAAAGGCTCCAGAGCCTAGTACACACCTATGAACCTATAAAAGCAAGTTTCTGCTTTTGATGGTGGTGAGGCAACTTAAATGTAGGGAAAAGCTTAGCCTAAGTTTAACCACCAAACTAACAACCTACTCACATTCAAGAAGCACAACTGTCACAATCCTATGTTGACATTTTAAGATTATTCTTAAAGGGATTTAATGATTATCTTCTGACTATAAAAGGGAACTCATTCAAAACCTTGAAATGTACTGTGCATTGTGTATCTCTCATGTTCTATTTTTTTTTCTTTTACTGATATTTATTTTTATTTTTAGGTTTTCATACCTAATGTTAACCATCTCCATTGGTGAATTCTAGTCATAGACTTTCAAAGAGAACCACATCAGATATTGCTTTACAGATCAGCAAAGATCACCTCTAGGTATATTATATGTCTATGTTCGCACATCGAATGTGGATTACAGTGAACCCCTTATAATCGAATGTGAAACAGCAAAACTTTAAAGTACCAAAAATGCTTAACATCATAAAATAATTAATTGAATAGCCATAGCAGGACAAAAAATAGGAAGTGCCATGATGCATAAGGTAAGCGAAGGAAGCAAAGGAAGCCTTCTTTTAAACTTGGCCTATTCCCTGCTTTAGTCCGATCTCGGAGTTGGTATATATAGTTGGGGGGGGAGTGGTGGGCGAAGACCCCAACCATGTTTGATTATGTTTGCCATGTTGGCCAACTATGGCCATTCGATGGATTGCTTTACGATGTTACGCATTTTTGGTACTTTAAAGTTTCATTGTTTCACGTTTGATTATAACGCATTTGCTGTAATCTGTATTCAATGCCCAGACATAGACCCATATATTATACATAACAGAATATATTGATAATGTCTGAAGTCTTTCCAAACAGTTTTCCAATCCTGTGATTTTTTTTTTTTTTTTAGAAAAGAAAGAAGCCTATTCAAAATGTTTCAGGTAGTATGTTCACAGACCAAAGAATGTTACAATGTATTCAATAATGGGGTGGACATGAGAGGTATAAAATGGAGTAATCACATTCTTGGATCGACCAACAAGTTCTTTAGACTGATATAGGCTACAGACTATGCTTTTCTGATTTGACTGATACAAGGTGGCCATAGTTTAATTGTTTGTGCGTAGCTATCACTCGATCTTTAACAATGGTGTAATTATTTAATAATTTGTCTGTTTATTTTGTAATCATAATGCACACTTTTTTACCAGATGTCATGTTGCTACACTTACTGGTGTTAAAGGTAATGTCATTATCAGTGCACCAGACATGAATTTTTATAACCCATTTTGAAGACTTTCATAATCTTTCATTGAAGTAATTATGTTACCAACTTGCAATCATCTGCATACTTGGTTATGCAGAGCCTATATTATCCTTTTATATTTTAAAAATAGTACAAAAAAGAGGCCCTAGTACAAAGCCCTGTGGGACATCACTGATAATGTCCATTAGGTGAACAGGCAACCTCCCCACCCCAATATGTTGTTTCCTGTTGCTTAAGCAGTAATGCACCCCTAAAACTGTGTTAGGACTAGCATTCAGTGTATTTAATTTGTCAATTATTCCTTTAAGCAGAATAATATAAAATGTCTAATCAAGAAGAAGATAGGTAGCAAACATTGTCAGTCCTTCATCAAGTATGGCTATTACAGCTTCAAAGTGCATTATAAGATTATGTTAGGTTTTTCATATATGACTCTTAATAACTTTATAATTTTTTCTCTTACACTCTCATCCCTCAGTATATCTAGGAACTATATATGGTTCATCTCCCAGGCCCTGGCTTGTAAATGTTTCATCCCTCAAGCTCCTATCTATACTTAAGGGTATCAGAACTTGTCAGAGATTTGGGGTTCATGGCTAGGCTTAAAAAGGCCTCTGTGGTCGCTAGCCTAGTAAACACCTCTGAACCTATATGAATAAAATTGTATTTTCATGTCACACACAATTATTCTCCTTTTCTGTCTTCCTTTATCATTACCAGACGTATTTCTCTTCCTTCTTTCCTTTTTATACCATGTATAATTTCCCCATTTATTTTTCTAAATGGAAAAGTAAATCTTTTTGAATAAGATTCATAATAATTTTGCAAATGACACTGCACAATGCAATGTGCTGCTAATTATCCAACACTCCTTTTTCTCCTTTTTGACAAAATAAACCACAACTTACCTTGTACCATGTTATCAATTCGTATTCCTTTCATGAATTATTTTAAAACTTCACCAAAATACTTTCCATTTGTCCATAGCTTAGTAAAATGTATATCCTTTTCCAGCTACACCTGGCAGAGACATTTTCTTTATTTTAACACCATAATCATTTCATATATTGCAATTTCTATCTGTAGCATGCCCACTTGCTCTTCAGGCTTGCTTAACAGTCTATTCTTACTGCACTTCTCTTTGTTCTTCCCCATATAGTCACTCCATGGAATCTTTCACTATATTTACAATTTCTATTTGCTTTCCTTTATATTCCCCTTTATAGCCTTAGCTTATTTCATCAATATCTCTTTAGAACTTAACTTTTTTGCTAAAAAGAGACATTAATTCCTTCCTTCCTTTCAAATATTATTTCTTCATAAGATCTTTTCTGTTTTCTTTTTAGTTTCCCTCATATCTCTTTCTTTATTTCTTAACACATATAACTTCATATCTTTCAAATGGTACCTCATAGTCTTCTTTTAATATATTGTGTTCCTTTTTACTGTTGTATTTCCAGTTTTGTACCTCTGCATAATCACTTCTTTTTTTCCTTTAAAATCCAGCAACTATTATTCCCATAATTCATAATATACTTTCATGCCCAGATGATCTGTCCAAAAGTTATATTTGATATGTTTAATTTCTTGGTCTGAATTACTGCCCTTGGTAGTTTTTTTATCCTATTCCCCCTATGAATATCCTCTTCAGTAATCCCTGTATCAGAATAAATAGCAAAATCATCCAAAGAGTCAACTTTTATTTTCCCTCCCTCTATCTTTTTAATGTTTCTGAAAACAAAATGTAGTCAGTTTCAGTTCTTAAAATGTCACTTTGATAAGTACATTCCCATTCTCTTTCTATATTTAATCAAACTAATTGCATAACTAACATATCTGCATGTTCCCACATCATTTCATAGGTTCATATGTAGGTACTAGGCTATTAGCCCTTGAGCCTATATAAGCCTAGCCAAAAATGTACCCTGGCATTCGCCACCCAAGAAAATTATTTTTCTGTGCCCCTGTCGAGCAGAGCCACAGCAGTGATCCCCGGGGTGAATTTCCTATCTCCCATCCAATCATCAAGATTTTTCTTGAAGAGTGCTAATGAGGAGCTTTGTTTGACATAGATAGGTAGTTTGCTCCAGAGTATGGGAAGTCTGTGGGACAGGAATCTATCCCTCCAGCATGTTCTGTTTATTGTGGTGACAAGGTTTAGGTCCCTAGAGCGTGTAGCTTGGAGGGATTGGGATTTCTTTAAGTGGAGCATGTCCAACAGCTCTGGGTGTGACATAGCTTTGTATGTTAGGCAGAGATCACCTCTGAGTAGGAGATATGCGATGAAGTAAAGCTGGAGTTTTTTGAGATAGTCTGCATAGGGCATCTGTTTGAGGCCAGTAATCCTCTTTGTGAGGTATTTCTGCGGCCTTTCCAGTTGTTGTAGATGTCTTGTGAGGTACATACCAAAAGGGGCGTTGTACTCTATAATGGGTCTAATGAATGATAAGTAGAGGGGAACAATGACCTCTTTTTTTCTGGATGAGAAACCTTTTGTGATGAGGTGAGCCACGTAGAAGGATTTCCTGACCACTGTGGTGATGTGATTATCAAAGGAGAGACTACTGTCCACCTGTGTCCCAAGGTCTCTTATCACACTTTCAGCATTAAGTAGACTACCACTTATGTGGTAGTTCATGGGTACAGAGTTTGTACCATAGGGGATGACAATACACTTTTTGGCATTGAGCTTCAGGCCATGGCTTTGACACCAGGCATCTGTCTCAGTGAGGCCCTTTTGTAGTATGTCCACATCGTTAGGAGTTTTGATTATGGCTCCTAGTTTGCAGTCATCTGCAAACATTGTTAGCCAAAGACCTTCTGTGTTAGCCTGTACTTAAGAGAAGTAGATACCAAACAGGAGATGACCCAGGACTGAACCCTGTGGTACTCCACTTGTCACTGGTCTGAAGTCGGATTTGGAGTCTGCTACTTTCATAGTGTGGGTTCTGTCCGTGAGCCAGTTGGCAACCCATCTTGTGACATAGGGATTTATAGCTAGTTTAGTGAGCTTATCTATAATTCCAGAATGAGGGATGGTGTCGAAAGCCTTGGCAAGATCTAGATAAGCTGTGTGAACCACCTTACCCTCATCTATGGCTTTTGGTGACTGCTTCAAAGAAGTCAATCAGTTTAGAAGACATGATCTGCCTTTTACAAACCCGAACTGGGTAGGGTCCAGAGTTTGGAGTTTATCAATGTCTTTGTTTATGAGTTCCATGATGATACATTGCATGGCCTTGCAGACCAGGCTCATCAGGCTAATGGGGTGGTAGTTCCCGGGGTCCATCATGGCTCCTCCTTTGTGGAGTGGGATATCTGTCGCGGTGCGTCATTCAGTGGGCACAAAGCCTGAGGTGAGGCTATGATTGAACATAGTACTTAGGTAGGGTGCCAGTTCATTCTATAGTTTGTGTAGAACACAGCCTGGGATATTGTCAGGTCCCATGGATGCTGTGTTCTTGGCTTTGGAGAGTGTGGTTTTTACCTGTGCAGCTGTGATTACAGGAACTTTGCATTCTTCCGGTATAGACTCTAGGGGGTGAGAGGGGGGTAAAGTTAGCACTGAACCTATCTGCCAGGATGTTGGCAATATCAGTTGGTTCTGTATATTTAGTGCCATTGTGCTGTAACTCAGAGCAGATCTGAGTGTTGCCATTGAGATTCTTGACATAGCTATAGAATGCTTTGAGGTTGTCTTTTGAGTCAGTGGCAATTTTGTTTTCATAACTAGCTTTGGAGGATTTTATGAGGGATCTCAGCTTCTTACTGAGGTTGACCAGGGAGTTCCTCCAGTCATGGGATTTTACTCTTTTTTGCAACAGTTTCTTTCTTCTGTTGTAGAGTTTGTTTATGGCAGAGGACTACCAGATTGGCTTCCTTTTTTGGAGGATAGCATCTTTTGGTTCTATTAGGGATAGCATGATCCATGCACTCGTGTAAGTGCTTATAAAGTGCATTTGTGTAAGAGTCAGCAGTCGTACCTCTATTGTCCATCTGCATGGGTGTCATGACGTTTGCCACTTCTGTCTTAAGAAGTGTGAAGTTGGCTTTGGAGAAGTTTTTTACTGTGGTTTCCCTAATTGGGGTTGGGGCGGGATGTGGATGTCTAGGGTGATTAGCTTCTGGTCGGATCTGACCAATGAGGAATTGACCTCTGGTGTGGAACACCGGTTGCCCATGTTGGTAATGACCAGGTCTAGGATATTGCTACCTCTGGTAGGGGTATGAATAAGTTGATCTAAGGTGCTGGAATTTATGAATTCCAGAAAACGTTGAGCAAAAGAGTTGGTACATGAGTAGTTTTCCCAGTTAATGGTGGGGTAGTTGAAATTGCCCATTATTAGTGTGTTGGGTTGTACCCTAATACTTTCCAGTGTATCAAGAAATGAGGAGTGGGAATCCTGGGGCATGGTGGGGGGTCTGTAGCAAGTTACAGTTTGGATTGTGGTCTTGCCCAGAGTTAGTTGTACTTGGATAATCTCGGATGCATTATGCTGTACAACTAGCCTTAAGGTGTGGATATCCTTAATGAATACGGACACGCCTCCACCTTTAGTGCTTCGTTCTGGGTTAGGTGGCCGAAAGGTGTGGTATGAATTATAGCCTGGTAATGCATGGGGTGCTCTCTGGAGCTTTGAACCAGATCTCTGTCACTGCACAGATGTTGATAGTCTCCATTTTAAGGAGTGCCTCGAGTGAGTGCATTTTGAGGTTTAGACTACTAGCACTGAGCAACATTACCCTCAGATTTTGCTTGCTTGTACCTGTTAGGGTGGTGAATTTGTCATTTGAACCTTGCCTAAAAAAGGCACTATAGAGGTGGCAAGAGCCTTAGCCAGTATCCAGAATCCCAAGGGTGACAGGTGCAGGCCATCTCTGGCAAAGCATAATGGTCTGTCGATCATGTTGTCCCAGGCAGACAAATACTGGATCCCCTTAGAATGACACCAGAAGCTTAGCCAATTGTTGAAGTCAATCATTTTGTCCTTGTACTGTGGTATCATTCTGGGTGATGGCAGGATGCTACTCAGGGCTAGGGTCATACCTGCCTGGGCTACAAGTTAGGAGAGCTCCTCCATGTCTCTTTTCATGTAGTCCAGGGAGGTACGTCTCAGGTCATTCACACCAACATGGACAATGACACTGTCATATTTGTACTTGTTGTGGGGTGACCTTTATGTGGCGGATCCTAGCACCTGACAGGCAGCTGACAGTAACTTTCTCCTTGTTTAGCCTGGTGAGTGGAACATCAGTGTGCCTGACTATAGAGTCACCTATGACTAGAGTGTTGGGTACGTTATGCCTTATGGGCTGTGGTTGAGTGGCACACTGAGTTTGTGGGGTATGTGTCATTTGGGTTGTGTTGGGGGTGGAGTTTGCTTGCTATTCTGCTTTGGATGTCCCTGATGCTTGGGCAGGTTTTAATTGAGAGCCTCCATGAATGTGATGTAGGTTTTGAGGGAGTATGTGATGAGTGTAGTGTGGTGCAAGTGTTTACCTTCTCCTCTTGACTGTCTAGTCCAGTCTTGGGTGAAGAGAGCTTTGCTTCCAGTTTGGCTATATAAGTGCATCTCTCACAGGTTGTAGTGTTGGGTGGTTGGAGGAGAGGGTTGTCTGTGTACATGAGGCAATTGCTGCATTGCCCCAAGATGCCCAGATTCATCAGGTACACGGGAGAAATCACCGGGAGCTGACCCTTAGATATGGCTGGATAGGTGCTTATTAATTAAGTACTAAAAACTGCTTTCCGCTAGACAAGTGAGGAAAGTTGAGTGCTGTAGTAATTTGCAGCTTTTTTAGTGCTTACAACGAGTTCTGAACAAGTGCTGAGTTCAAAGAAACAGTGCTGAAACTAGAAAACTGGCTAGTTCTAAGAAACAAAATTAAGCCAGAAGGCTTCCCTCCAACACAGAAAGGCTTGGGGGCTCAGAAGCCTGCAAACAGTCTAGACCACTTACAGGAAAGGCAGGAAACAAGCTTATTTTTTTTTTCTTTCCCAGATGCTCTCTTTGTACACAGTAGGAGTGCCTGAAATCAGAATATGATCTCACTGCACTCAGTTGAGTGAGCAAATGAAATGGGTCCAGAAGGAGTATCCAAACACAAATTTACAAGAGTTTCAAAGCCCCCAAGATTAACACCAAAACAAAACCAGGGAGGGTGGGTGAGGAACTACATTTATCTTAGAGTACAGTTCATGCCTCCAGTTACTTTAGTAAGCATTTCTGTAGTACATTTTTACATTTCTTTTAATAGTCACTCTCTTTTCTTACTGTTTGCACCTGTATATGTGATAATTACGCTTAATGGTCTTAACTCATTTTTTTTAATTAACCATTATGCCCTTTGCTGGATTTATTACTCTAATACATTTTATTTTTAAATCATTTTACAAGCAAAGCTATGCCACAAAACTCATCTGCTCCTAGTAACCTTGCTATATCTTTCTCCACAACACTTGAATTTCTTGCATTTTACATTCGGAAATGATTTACATATGTAGCAAACAAATTAAGTCACATTTTAAGATCACATATCAGTTATAAACTAATGAATATCTTGCATTCATTCTTTATGCTGTTAACATTCAAACTCACTAAATATAAATTATATCTTCCTCAGCTAAATTATTTTTTCCATAGACTTGTCCTTTCTTTTCTGATTTATGACCCTTTATTCTTTAGAAACTATCGTTCTTCTTGTTCTTGATCTGAATTACTTTCCTCTCTTCTTCTTCTTTAGTTTCTTCCAATAATGCATAAGACTTCTGTGTATCAACATGTTAACTTCAAATAACTGCAATGTTTTATCCAATGTTCATCATATTGATCACTGCCACAAAACCCTTAGCTATATGGTTATATCCTGCCAGGGATATAACAGACGGCAAACTTCCAAAGCTTCAGAGTACCTTCCACATACCCAAACTGTCAGGCAGCTTGAGATGAGCTGACTAGTGCATATACTTTTTTTTATTAATAACCTTGCATACTTCACTACTTTACATTTCTGTTTTAAATAACATTATTTGCTATTTTTTTATGAGTTTGAAACTGAATTTTCAACTTTTTGCATGCATGCAATTTAAATTCACTACTCAGGAAGACTTTTTCTAAGTGCAGATTTGTCTTTCTGCTGAAAATGATATGGCAAGTTTCATAGCTTCAAGTGATATATCTAGAAATGTCTTTTTTCAATGTATATTATACAGATTACATTTTGCACCACAAAGATAGCAATTTAATTAAATTTTCCTACACCAGACTATTTTTGTCATTTTTAGCCTTTATACATACACAGATCTTTTAGTGAGAAAAAATATGGCTTTCTTACCAAAGCATTTGCTTTCTTTACAGCTTCTCCATAACTTCATGTTCTGTGCTACATATTCTGACATCGTTTCGATAGGAAACCCTTAGCTCTCCCTCATGATCTCATGATACATTCTCCTCCTTCATCTCACTCAAATTCCTGAAAAACAGTAGTGGACAATATTAGCTTTACTCTCCTTGATCACTATGGACTGTCAACTCCTCAAGGAAATTTTCTGTCTAAAGCATCTCCCATGACAGCAAATTATTTTCATTTAGTTCAGGCTTGTCCATTAACTTCACAAAGTATCAGTCATTAAACCTTTCACTTCCCATACATGTCAAACAGTGTAATTCTCTAGCACAACCTTGATGAGTGGATGGGAAACCATACATTTGGCCCAGAGGTTCCACCTGTGTCCCTCCCTGACAGGGGCAACAGGTGCTGACTGAAGTTTCTTTTTTTGGGGATAAACACTTGGCTAGGCTTAGGGACTGTAACAAACTGGTCAACATACGGAGGCAGTCAACATAAGGAACTAAGCCTACTGTGCTTATACGTAGATATACTTTACTTTCTTGAACAGCTTTTATTAGAGAATATTATATGAAATCATGCATAATCAAAACACAGTAAAATCATACATACGGTATCATACAAAATCAAATAATTTACTGTTTTCTAATGGTTTAATTATTCTTTCTGAAAAAAGAGTCAATCTTGGTCAGTTTCTTAATCTTATTACAAAGGTAAGTGGAGAAAGCACTCTCAATGCTGCCTACACCACTCAGCATACCTGGGACTTTTTCCACAGCAAATGACTTCAACTGTATTATCAGATGCCTGACATCCTCTTCTTTGCAGTCTCTGCAATTTCTGTGTCATCCTCAGTTGCTTCTTCCACTTTATCAGCTGCTTCATGCACTTTCATGGTGGTCTGTACTTTGGTCAATATCACTTGGAAAATTGCTTCTGGGGCAGGTTCATTACAGGTTGCCACCTCATCATCCATTGCAAAAAACCCTTCAAAATCTACTCCTTCGAATTTTGCCATAAGAGTTGGACTGTCTGATGGGGCCAAAACATCGTACTCTTGGGTTGTGATAAATCCAACTTTCTTGAAACACTTCTGTATCATTTCTGGCTGAACTTAATTCCAAGCAGAACTGATCCAGAAGACAGCATCCAGAGCATTAACTGATGTAGCGGACAAAGTTGCTTCCACAGCCAGACCACAGGTTTGTGATTTAGTAATGACAGGAGCAGGAGCTGGGCTCGGTAGTGCATTTTAAATGTTTTGATGATGCCTTGGTCAAGAGGTTGGATTTCTGAGGTCATGTTTGCAGGCAGAATTTCAGTGTCACGTTTGTGAGATAATTCACTTGGCATGGCCAGGACAGTGGTCTACTGTCAGTAGAACAGACTGTTTCATATTCTTCATTTCTCAGTCAATGCTCCTTACCCACTCCTCAAATAAGGCACCAGTAATCCATGCACATTTGTTTGATCTCCAAGTGACGGGGAGGTCTTTGGGATTCAGGCTCTTGAATGTGTGTGGCTTTGCCAATTTACCAGTCACCAAGGGTTTAGTTTTTCCCAGGTTGAGCTAGTGCAAAGCAGAACTGTGAAACATTCTTTGCAAAGTTTTCCACTCTTACATTTGTCACCCTCCATGACAAGGATCCTGTCAGGCATCACTTTGAAAAAGAGTCCGCACTCATCAGTGTTAAAGATGTCATCATCTTTGAAGCCTCTGGTGAAGTCTGGGAACATTTTGAAGAACTCTTCCACAACTTCTACTGGAACTTCATTGTATTCACCACACAAGACTTTCTGGGAGATCTTGTGTCACAGTTTAAATTTCTTCAGCTAACCACTTGATGCTTGGAAATCTGCCACCCTAAATTACTGTGTGAATTTTTTAGCAACCTTTTGGATTATCGGCCCGGAGATTCAGGCCTTAAATGTCCTCATTTGTTTGAACCAGCTTAATGTGGCTTTATTGACTTAATCAAGGGAAGTTTTCCTCCTTTTCTGCTGTAAGTGCCTTTTTTCCTTACCATAGCTCTCGAAGTATTCATGTTTACATTTTTGGATGTTGCTAACTGTGGTCTTGCTAACATCAGAATGTTCCGCTGTCTTTCTTTGACTTCTGCTTTCCAGAAAATGTAGATCAACCTTTTCCTTCAATGTCGGCTCTTTGAGTTCTTTCCTTTGGGCCATCCTTTGGGCCATCATGCCTCGATTAACTGTAAAATTTTTCAGTAATTGTAGGATGCAAATACAATTCAGACCACTCCTTCATATTGAAAAAATTTTCAGCAACGTGATAAACAACAGACGGAATCCAACACGTGGTAATAATAAAACATGAAAGAAGAACTTATACTAAAAAAAAATAATACAACTAAGGGGCAAACCCCACACCTTCTACCCCTTAGTATAGAATGGACTCAACTAGTCAAGTTATAGAGGATAAATTAATATTGTGTATCACAGTCCAAGTGGTCAAGATACAACTTACAGAGGTGGTCAATACAGAGAGGTCGTTCTTCCATTGAGTACATGTGGTGCATGTCCGGTCTATGAAAATTAGTTCTTCTGTAGATATATATATATATATATATATATATATATATATATATATATATATATATATATATATATAGAGAGAGAGAGAGAGAGAGTCTGCATGTCCTCCCCATGGTCGAGTGGCCTCCGAAAGACATGTGTGAATAGGTGTGCCTTCGCTGAAGGTTGGTCAGTGGGCTGGCAACACGGCACCATAAAAATCGACTGACAATCATTAGCGGACCGGAGTTCCGCTGTGGCGACCCCTAACCGGGAAAAGCCAAAAAGACAAACAACAACAACATATATATATATATATATATATATATATATATATATATATATATATATATATATATATATATATATACAGATTATAGATTATTAAACCTTTTTTTGCATAATCCATCATAATCTGCAAATAATTAAATAAACAATTGCATCTCTGTGATGTGGCATCTATGGACACATTACCAGTGCTAACTATAGCTAACTGTGGGTGTGGGATATATGTAGAGAACACAAGTAATGCATGCACTCAAAGAAATAGGGTAATAGAAAAACTGATGTAAACTGAGGCTAAAAAAAGGGGCACACGAGGGATGGCAGCCCAGGAATGTCAGAGGGAGAGTCAGAGCCCCCCTTTTCTTTTTTTTTTTTTTTTTTTTTTGGGAGAGAGGAGGTGGGTAAAATGGCAGGTAGAAATAAATACCAAATAACACAACACATGACAGACAAACGTCAGTAATATATATAAAGAACAGGTGAGGTACACAGACAATGCACGTAAGGCCTGCATAACATGGGTTAAGGAAAGACGACAAATAGGGTAGAGATGCATACCAGCCATGGTACACCTCAATAATGCATTACATACCAAGGCAAAGCAGTGCTTAGATGTTGAAAACTGTGTAATAAGCATACCAAATGTAGTATGGTTGATGATAGATATACAACACAGAACACTAACTGAGGATTGCCAGTATTGCAGTACACAGTGAACATCAAACATCATCAGCCACTAGGCTGCTGGCAGTGCAAGTGTAAACCAAGCAACAGCAAAGCTGAGCACATCCAGTAAAGGAAATGTCAGAGCAGAAAAGATGAGATCAGATTAGAACCTCCAACCTTGCATGCAAGAGGCAAATGACTATGCAAGCCAACCAACAGTACAAAAACAAAAGCATTTTGCAGCTGTGTAATAAACCAACACCTATACACACCACATACTAGGACATGAGAAATGGGATCCTGACATCAAAATGCACATTACAAGCCAGAGGTAACATAGACGGTGTTCTAGAATGCAGTGTATACGATGCCACACCGCTGACTGAACAAAATGCTCAGCATACATACACACATCAATGACATACAATGTTAACTTGCCATGTAGAAAGCACATGGTAATGTAGACACATTACAAAACATCTTATGAATATGAAAATATAAGAAATGCAGGCCTATGCATTGATAGGTATGCAGAAAGCAGGGAAATTGTGTCAAGGGAATGTACAACTCACAAGAAAAACATGAACACAGGTAGAAACATTGCAATGACCACCACAGTGTGTGGATTTACATTGCATAAGCATGACAGCCTATCATACTGGTAAAACATCCCAAAAGCAGAGTACACCTACAGGCCAATGATGATGATGATGCAGGACACAAAGGTGCACGTAAACATATACGTTTGCCATGTAGATGTGCAGCACATAGCACAAAGCTATAAGGGAGAAGGACAATGGAAAAATCTTCCCACAGTAGTAAGGAAATGCATTCCTGAAATAGCAGTCTCATAAAAACACAGGACATGCATGTCAAAGTAAAAACATTGCACATGCATGAGTCCTAATCACAGGATGGACTGCAAATTCCTTGCAAGCTGCATGCAGGAAAAGGCCAATGTCTGATATGTGCATCATGCATCTGTGATGTACAAATGACACAGACAACACAGAAATGTGCAACCTATAAACAGCAATTAGCATATGTACATAACAAAAGGAGGGTTGAATATTCACATACCTGTATATACTGTAATGCAAGCATCAGACAGGAGGTGGCACACTCACAAAAAGTGATAACAATATTACATGTAAATGTGTACGATTGATCAAAGGACAGTAGTATACAAACAGCAATGGCATACCACTTGTAGGAGCAATAATCATTTATATTATTACATTACAAATGTCAGTTTGTGTGTTGTCACTATTAAGGGCATGCAAATGTATGGCCATAGAAAGCAATGCAGGTATATTATACAGAATGAAAATGGCTCAGGAATGTAAACATATGTAACAGGCAGTAAAGGTGTTCACCTGTCAGAAGAGAAGGTATAGGCACAATACATGGTACTGTGCAAAATAGCAAGGCTGAACAATACAATAATTCATTACATGTGCCATTAATAAGAAAATGTCATAAAATAACAGAAACATGTTAAACATCAATCCTTGCCATTAATGCCATATATCAAGGAGGCAGGCTATGCAGAGGTGAATGCCTGAAGTATAAATGACAAAATAAAAGACAGCTGGATAATACAAGGTACACAAAGTAACATGAAATAGCACATAGAAGGACAGAGTGCCAATGGAAGGTTGTGGCACAGCAATGTCACAAATGTAGCAAATACCTTAATGTGGAATGTATGTCAAAAGACTACAAAACAACAGCTCTACAAAAATGAGTGCAAAGTATGCACATATATCAACCATGTGCACATATTCATAGGAGAATGGGACTGCAGCGTTATATGTGTGGAATGTCATAAACCTTAGCAAGTATAATGTATCACACATGTCATCTGTCATCACCTTTTCATGTAGTCACTTGAGCACTGTCAACAGGACAAGTGTGTGACACTGGTAGACTTCAAGCTGTGTCAGATTTATCTGTCGCACACAAGGTCATACTGGATCAGAAGTAACAATATCTTGGGTCACTGTATACAGATAGGCAGGCCACATACAGATTGCAGGAATTATGTACCTGCATGTCTGTAACATTGTCGGCATATATGACAGCATATCTACTTCTAATTCCCAAATGGCCACTTCATTGAATGATGGAACATCAAGACAATGTTGCTGAAAAGTTAATTTTACGAACACCTGGATGACCATAATGTAACTCTGGGAAACTAACCACTTGGCCATCATGGTGAAATTTTGCCTTTTCTCCACTATAGTGTGATCTTGGAGTTGATATATTTAGTTGGTTGGGTGAGGGGGCGTAGCCCCCCCCAGTTGGGTGGGTTTGATTTGCTCGGTTTCATTTTAAAGTGTTGGTGGCCAAGTGGTTAGTTTCCTGGAGTTATATTATGGTGGGTTTGACTAATATGCCTGTTCTCTATGGGCATTATACCACTCACAGCCATGCCAGCCTATTAAGTCCATATCACCATAATTAGTCAGTATTGTTAGATATTTGCCAAATTATTTCAGTCATATCCTGCCTCATATGCCATCTGTAATTTTATATGACATGTATTATCCATCTGTTTTTGCAGCCCATCCACTTCCTGCCTCCTTCATAAGACCATCCACTGATCTTGAGATGGTATATAATGTGCCTCAGTCTAATAATATGACCAATGGTACAACGGAAACTGCATTGGGTTCAATGTTGCCTAGCCTGGAAGTGGACAGTCCTGTTTTTCATAATGTAGCCTCTGATCAGGAAGTTTTGTGGCTGGCTAATCTAATGACATGAGGGCATCAAATATTTGTCTTTACAATGACCATGACTCACTGTCCCAAGCTGAGTCTAGTAGTGATGATTACTCTGCCTCACAATGAACTGATAGTGTCTATCAGGCTGCATGTGGAAATATAGCTGATGTGCATGGACTCTTGTCAAATGTTGCACTCGTATTGTTACAGGCACTTGAACATTCACAGAGATGTCATGGTAATGGCCTGTGCACACTTATTCATGCTACTGATTGTGTAGCACACCAGCTGCATGTATTATATGAAAGTCAAGAGTGCAGACATATAGAGATCATGGCAGCATTGGCTGCAAACCATGATACTGTGATGTCAGTCACATGCTCTATTGAAAGCCTTATTACAATGGTGCTAGAGCAGTACCATAGTACAAAGTGGGTGTTACATGCCCTGACCCTCATGAACAGATTATCTTCAGTGGGGAGAGGCAGACCCCCCCCCACTCAGTAAACTCACACATGGCCCTCAGACATCATTGTCTTTGCTGTAATGTACACACACATCTCCTGTTAGTTGACCTACTCAAAACCCAACAGTCATGTCCAGATAGACACATTGCAGCACTGATCATATCCACACTGTGTTACACCCTGTTTCTGACACCACATCCAGCTCCTTGGTATGGCACAGTGGGCAATGTGTTTCCAGACATGGCAGGGGCAGCCAAGATAGAGGTGAGAGCCATCAGAGTGGGCAACCAAGACTGCATTAGTGCAATAGTGGCAGCTGATCAAATGTGTGACCTGTTTTGTCATTCTAACTATGTGGCAATGATGACCACTGTGCTGACCACTACCTACTATACACGTTTGTGGTTTCACAATTGTCTGATGCTACATGCTTTTTCTTCTCATTTATGTGATATAAGTGACTATCTTCATGTTGTGTTAGTTTGTATATATCTGTCCTTGTGACATTTTAGGTAATGCTTTAACAGCTGCACTGCTGAAATTGACAATCACCTTGCTTCCATTTGAGCAGCTCCTGCTAGCTTACATACAGCAAGCATTTTTCCCAATCACCATCATACCACCTTATACTTATGGCATTGATTTATATATTAAACATTCCGTTGTTGTCTGCCATTACTGCAAGCACAGGTAAACTTCATTGTGCACACTGGTGATACTTGTCTGCCATTACTGCATGCACAAGTATACTTCACTCTGCATACTGGTGATACTTGTGGCAATTTATTTTGGTACTGCACATGCCTCCCCTCAGCCCAAAGTGCACCTCGATTTCCATTTTCACCTTTGATATCCTCTTGCTGAAGTAAACTTTCAGTGTTTGCTTTTTCATATGTATCTGCTTAGACAAACACTCTCATACACACACACACACACACACACACACACACACACACACACACACACACACACACACATATACACATATATGATGTTCTATTTAGTACAATGCTGTATGTTCCATGGCTGATGAATAGCGGTTCTCATTGATGCTTTGTTGAATTACACATATTTGTGCATCTTGCTGACTCGTTGTTGCACTGACCTGTGCATTACAGTGAATGTCAAGCATGTCCCTTAAGACTTGTATGTGCCTTGTCAGGTATGTGGCTTTGTTGTCAATTCTTGCCATGTTCTTACTACTGCAGCTGCTGTGTGCTGCATACAGTGGTGTACTATAGTCCTACACTTTCCTATTATATGTAATGCATGTCAGTGTTTTCATACGTTTACAGTTAGGTTCTGTTGGTTACACTAAATCCCCCCAGTGCATGTTCCTATATTTATTGAGATAATGACAGTTATAATGCAGCACACATACTCATATTATGTGTATGATGACATCCTACCTGGCCAACAACATATTCTGTTATGCACAGATTAGGTGTTCCACATATATGCCAGCATGGTTGTCTTTGGTAATTTACCGTGACTAGAGTGGTCCTGTGAAGAATGCTATTCTGCAGCTCCAGATGTGTTAATATCTATACCACAAATAGTTGTATAAGATTTTACAGCTGATATTGTGGTTATGACATGTATGATGTTCAAACCAGAGAACTAATGGCTTTTTTCCAACTGTGTTCAATGCTAATGTAATAGGATAAAACTGTGTGAACATCACTGCTTTACCTGTGTACTTCTGTATGTGTGGCATGTCATGACCTAAATGTATGAGCAAGATGCTGCCATGTTACCTGAGCTAGAATATATGGCCAGAGCCTCAATTGTCCACACCTAGAACTTCTCACACTTGTGTCCTCCTGGTCATCCTGTGACACCTCTGATAGCTCTCCTGGGTCTTGGGTTAGGTCACCCACACCTAGAGCTGGCAGGCCACTGTCTTTTGATGTACTATGTTGTGCAGTATGGTACACACAGTGACCATCTGTGATGCTTTTTCTGGTGTGTATTGAAGTGCACCCCCAAATGTGTCCAGACATCTGAATCTTGCTATCAAAACACCAAACTCTCACTGAATGGTGTTGCATGTTGCAGTGTGAATTATGTTATATGCATTCTCAGTAGACATTGGTGAGGCTTCAGTGTCCAGTGGATAACTGCAGTCAGCTGTAGGAAGGAAAATACACATATTTAGTCCTTGAGCTTAGTGTTGACAGGTCTAAATTCAGATTACATCATAGCTGTGGTCCTGTACTTACAAGTATGAGCCCCTCAGGAATTTCACTTTGTTGGAAAGCGTTCCTCAAGCTGCTTTCTCTCCATAATGCTGTATCATGCACACTAACTGGATGTGTTGCTATGATATTGATAATGAGGTCATCTGCACAGCACCTGACAAGTGAGTGATGGCCACTCCTTTCTATTGATGTAACTTTCAGCATCAGGTACCACTGGGGTTTTGATTGGAATGTGGGTCCAGTTATTTGCAGAGAGAACATGTGAGAAGTTTGCAGTGGCATAGAACTGTTTCATGGCAGTCCTGTACTCCATGGCTGTTGATAGAAGTGAATGAATTCATCCACTTTCCTGCATGTTGCTGCCAGGAACTGTCCTAGAATGCAACTAGTGCCGTCTGGGACACTCATATGGCATCACTCATATGCAGCTGAAATGTCCCAAAGGCCGGTATACCCAGAGTCAGACACACTTTTATTTCTACTGTGGCTGAGTTACCATGCAGACTGTATGAATACATGTGGGATACACAGACTCTGCATGCAGCCTGCACCAGCTCTCTGCCCAACCTCTATCTATGATTTCCTGGTCAGAGAGCTGGTTTAACTGTAGCTTGCCTTGAAGCCTTGCTGGCTGCCTTCTGAGATGCATTTGCAGATTGCCTCTAGTATGGCTGGTATTACCCTTGCCTGCTCTAATGAACTGAATGCAGCTTACATTTTTTTAGTAATACTTTATGAATTCTGCAGTATTATGTGGGAATTCTTGGTAAGAAGTATATGGGAGAGCAAACACAAATGGCCTCCATTGGTTGCTTTAGTGCAATATTTGGTGCACTACTATGTTGCATTTTATTATTAAATACACCCATTGTATTTTGGAATCTAGTGGGTGTGTGTGGAGTCCACAATTATCCTACGCTAAATAAATTATTACTCGGTCTTGTCTTTGCATCCATTCTGGAATGACGCCTGCAGCTAACATGGCAATATCTTTCTTCAACACACCACTATTCACCACAACTATAGTTTCAAAACTTTTCATTCATTCATAGGTTGGTTCATAGGTTGGTACTAGGCTATCAGCCCTAGGGCCTATACAAGCATCGCCATAACAATTCTCTGGATATTTCTTCCCACAATATTTACTTCCCTGGACCACTGTCTAGCAGGATGACTGATGTGATCCCCGGCATGAATTTCCTATCTTCCATCCAATCGTCAAGGTTCCTTTGAAGCAGGCCAATGAGGCTGACTGCTTGACATGTATGGGCAGTCTAATTCAGAGTATGGGGAGTCTCCAGATCAGGAACCTATCCCTCCAGCATGTTTTGTTCAATGTGATGACAAGGTTTAGATCCCTGGAGCGTGTGGCTCTGTGGGATTGGGATTCTTTAAGTGGAGCATGTCCAACAGCTCAGGGTTTGACATGGCCTTGTATGTTAAGCAGGGATCGCCTCTGAGTAAATGATATGCTACAGAGTATAGGTGGAGTTTTTTTAGACGGTCAGCATAGGGTATCGTCTTTAAGAATGTGATTCTTTTAGTGAGGTATTTCTGTAGCCTTTCCAGCTGTTGCAGATGTCTTGTGAGGTACATACCAAACGGGGAGTTGTACTCTATAATGGATCTAATGAGGGATGAGTACAGTGGGACAATGACCTCCTTTTTTCCTGGATGAAAAGTCCTTAGTGATGAGGTGTGCCACATAGAAAGTTTTCCTGACTGTTGTGGTGATGTGGTTATCGAAGGTGAGACCATTGTCCACCTGCGTCCCTAAGTCTCTCATCACAATTTGGGTGTTTAGTGCACTGCCACCTATGTGGTAATTCATGGGTACATGGTTTTTCCCAAAAGGGATAACTATACATTTCTTGGCATTAAGCTTGAGTCCATGGCTCTGGCATCAACCATCTTTTTCTGTAAGGCCCTTTTGTAGAATATCCACATCATTTGGGGATTCAATAATGGCTCCCAGTTTGTAGTCATCTGCAAACTTTGTTAGCCAGAGTCCCTTAGTGTTGGCCTGTACTTCAGAGAGGTAGATACCAAACAAGAGCGATCATAGGACTGAACCCTGAGGTACTCCACCTGTCACTTGTCTGGAGCTGGATTTGGAGAAATGTATTTTTACAGTCTGGGTTCTGTCAGTAAGTCAGTTGGCAACCCATCAAGTGACATATGGATTTATGCCCAGCTTAGTAAGCTTATCTATGATTCCAGAGTGGGGGGTGGTGTTGAAGGCTTTGGCGAGATCCAGTTAGGCTGTGTGGACTGCCTTACCCTCATCCACAGCTCTGGAGACTAATTCAAAGAAGTCAATCAGGTTCAGGAGACAAGATCAGCCCTTCACAAACCCAAACTGGGTGGGGTCCAGTGTTTGAAGGCTGCCAATGTCTCTGTTTATAAGTTCCATGATAATGCATTCCATGCCCTTTCAGATCAGGCTAGTCAGACTGATGGGATGGTAGTTCCCAGGATCCAAGGTGAATCCCCCTTTGTGGGGTGGGATAACTGTAGCTGTGCACCACTCAGTGGGCATGAAGCCTGAGGTGAGGCTATGATTAAACATGACACTTAGGTGAGGTGCCAGTTTATTTTGTAGTTCATGTAGTACACAGCCCGGGATGTCATCTGGTCCCATGGATGCTGTATTCATAGCTTTGGAGAGAGTGGTTTCTACCTATGTGGCCGTGATTACCGGAATTTGACAATCGTTTGGTATTGAGATGGGCCTTTAAGGGGGTGAGAGGGGGGAGAAGTTGGCACTAAATCGATCTGCCAGGATATTGTCAATATCCTTGGGATCATTCTGTTGTAGCTCAGAGCAGATCTGAGCATTGCCATTTAGATTATTGACATAACTATAGAATGCCTTGTGGTTGTCTTTGGAATCTTTGGCAATTTTATTTTCATAACTAGCTTTGGAGGATTTTATGAGGGATCTCAGCTTCTTACTGAGGCTGGTAAGGGAATGTTTTGCACCCTGAGATTTTCCTCTTTTCTGCAACAGTTTCTTCCTTCTGTTGTATAGTTTGTTTATGGCAGGGGAGCACCAGATTGGCTTCCCTTTTTTGGAGGAGAGTGTCTTGTTTCTTTTTGAGATGGCACGATTCATGCACAAGTGGATGTGCTCTTACAGTGCCTTAGTGTAGGACTCAGAAGTCGAACTTTCAGCTCCCATCTGCATGGGTGTCATGAAGTTTGTCACTTCTGACTTGAGTAGCATGAAGTTGGCTTTGGAGAAGTTTTTTATGGAGGTTTCCTTACTGGGGGGTGGGGGTGGGAGATGGATGTCAAGGGTGCTTAGCTTAGGTCAGACCTGACCAATGAGGGGGTGACCACTGGTGTGGAGTATCTATCTCCCATGTTGGTAATGACCAGGTCTAGGATATTGGAGCACCTGGTGGGATAATGGATTAGCTGATCCAGGGCATTGGAATTTATGAATTCCAAGAACCGTTGGGAAACTGTGTTGGTACCCGAGTAGTTTTCCCAGTTAATGGCAGGGTAGTTGAAATCACCCAGTATTAGGGTGTTTGGTTGTATCTTAATATTTTCCAGTAAGTTTAGAAAGGTGTAGTGAGAATCTTGGGGCATGGTGGGGGATCTGTAGCAAGCTACAGTTTGGATTGCAGTCTTACCTAGTGTTAGTTGCACCTGGAGAATTTCAGATACATTGTGTTGGGCAACTAGCCTGGAGGTGTGAATATCCTTGGTGAATATGGACACTCCTCCACCTTTAGTGTTTTGGTCTTGGTCTTGGTGGCCGAAAAGTGTGGTAAGAGTTGTAGCCTGGTATTGCAGGGGTGCTCTCTAGAGCCTTGAACCAGGTCTCAATTACTGCACAGATATCAATGTTCTTCATTTTTAGGAGTGCCTTGAGAGAGTGCATTTTGAGGTTTAGACTTCTAGCATTGAGTAGCATTACCTTGAGATTTTGCATGCTTCTATCTGTTGCGGTGGTGGTTTTGTCCTTTGAACCTTGCCTAAAAAAGGCACTATAGGGGTGGCAAGAGCTTTAGCCAGTAACCAGAATCCCAGGGGCGACAGGTGCAGACCATCTCTGGCAAAGCATCGTGGTTTATCATGTACCGGTAACTTAAATTTTTCCTCCAAATTTTCCCAGGATATTTTATTAATAATACTATCCTAAACATCTTTATGTTTTTTTTCCCCAAAGAACACATTCAACCACAGTTTCATCTTTTTGCTTGATTTTTCTGATTAGCAAATACAAATATAAGGAGGTGCAATAAACTACTGGATTAATCACTGACATTTTGCTTCCCTCTTTTTGTATAATATATCTTCTGTTAACAGGGTTCAACTTTGAATCCTTCCAAAAGAAAATTCACACCATGATTCTAATAACAGTTTTTCTAATAGCAGTTTATTTCTTATTCTTAGGAAATTAATCAGAAAATAAGAACTGAGGATTCTCAAGTTGAAAGACTTTACTCCAAAGCTTCTCCAAGCTTGAACTGTAAAGGTTGCAACGGTGATACTAACTTAAAAAATAACCATACAAAGATTGAATTCCAGCTGATGAACTCAATCTAGCCAGACAAGTTTCCAAGTCAAACCAAGAAGATTTAAAACAAACCAAACCAATGTAAACGATAGTGAGGTCCTTGTTCGAAGCAAATCCAACACAAATACAGTCTTAACGTGTTTATTAAAAACAAAGGCGTTTTCGCCACGGAAAACCGTAGCTTCTTCAGATAGTAAAAACAACCAATTTTAACATAAATTCAGTTTAAAAAGGGGTACAAGAGGAAATGACATCATCAAGTTTCCTCTAACGACAGTAAGCATATCAAAAACTTTTTTAGATTTTTAATATACTAGGCGTGTTTATAACATCACAACCATCCCTGTTACTAAATACAATGCCTGTAAATGATGTGTTAAATATAAAAAACTTGTCAAATGGCAAGTTATGAATCTTGACACATGTTTTCATCATATAATTTGCAACCTCGTACAATGTGCAAAGAAACATCACATGCAACTCAGACCAACTATTCTAAACAACAAGATGTTCATATATATATTATTGAACACATTTTAAAACGTACATACGTACAAGTTCCTGTTGGAGTACCTTTACAAACCAAATAAGTAACCTAACCTATAGTAAAAATAGCGAACATTTTTTGTGTGTGTTCCTATATTTTTAACACTGCACCATATTAACAAGTACATGTGCATTTTTTACATAATACACCTAATCATACACCTATTGGCAGCCTACAACCCATTATGGTTTGATAATGCGTTACCCAGAATAAGTCATCTTAAGTAACTTTTTAATTTTTTAAGTAACTTTTTAATTTAAGAACTGGGGCTATGTTACAGTTGCTGTTTAAGCCAGGATCGCAAAACGCGTCCAAGCGTAACTGCCATTCTAACTCCCTGTTTTCCAAGATTAATGAGAAAGGGCCTCCCCTGATTTTTATTGGGACATGATCAATGGCCATAAATTGGAAACTATGGCCAAAATTAATGCCTATATGCTTCGCTAAAGCGTTTTCACTCTTGTTGTTTTTAATGGCATAAAGATGTTCATATATTCGGTCCCTTAAGCGGCGATCCGTTTTACCGATGTAAAACGCGTCACAACAGTTACACATAGCGATGTAAATAATGGACTTGCTTTCACAGTTTAACGTGTGACGTATCGTATATTTTCTGTCCCTGATCACAAATGATTCACCTACCCTCACCTCTTGGCAATACTTACAAAACCCACATTTAAACATCCCTTTTCTCTTATAAAAAGAATTTAGGGGTATCTCTCTCTGTAGTAGTTCCTTAAGATTATTCGATCTCTTAAAAATAAATCTTGGTTTTCTACCTAGTTTTTCAACCAAATGTGAGTTCGTAGATATAAAATGCCAATTTTTGTGTATAATGGACAGGATACCCTTAGAGTTCCTACTAAATGTGGTGACAAAACTCAAGGAGTAGTCAATGTCTACACCAGTTTGGGCAATAGTCACTTCCTCATTACCTTCCTGTTCACTACCAATTAAAGTTTCATTGGCGACCAGGTCACTGGTAATGGACCTGTATTGGCACAGTAGGGGCTTATAAAAGCCACTGATCCTTTTTCTACTAACCTCGTCAATTAGGTCGCATAGCAATTGGTCAGGGTATCCCCTATTATTAAACATTGTTCTTAATAATTCACATTCTTTTTCAAACTCCAGTATGGTACTACACATTCTACCAGCCCTCACCAATTGCCCTTTTACAATAGATCTTTTCTGCCTGTATGGGTGAAAGCTGGAAAAATGTAAGAATGCGTTACAATATGTCTGTTTCCTATACACAGTTGACGTTAAACATTGATCTGTAAGATCCTTTTCTAATTTAACGTCAAGATAATCTATTACTCTGGTAGAAAATTTTGATGTAAATTTTAAAAACCCAGTGGTGGAGTTTAAAATATCCACAAAATTTTTAGCGTCCAACTCAGTGCCCCTAAACAGGATGAAAATGTCATCCAGGAACCGCGTGTAATACAAAACAGGTTCCATTAATCCTGGAAACACTTTTAAAATATTGGCTTCCCAATAACCCATCACATAGTTTGCTACCCCACCCCCACATGGAGAGCCCATCGCGACTCCACATTTTTGGAGATAGAATTTGCCGTTAAATGTAAAATAGTTGGATGTTAGTACAATATCTAACAGTTCTGTTACAAGATCGACTTCAAGTTTTGAAGCACCAAAACCTTCGAGCATAGACCCTGTCCATTCCACCGCTTCCTGGTGTGGAATTGAAGTATATAGGTCAATAACATCAATGGTCAAAAAATTGTTGTTATCATTATACAAAATGCCATTGATGTTCTCTAAAAAGGACCAAGAGTCCTTGCACAAACTCGTAATACCTTTTATATACTTGTCCAAAATCTTTGTGATAAGTTTGGAACAGGGGTAAATGATCGAGGACCTACCATCGATCAATGCTCTCATAGGAGGGTCTTGGATGCTTTTGTGAATTTTAGGGATACCAAACATGGCAGGAATTTTTGGACAACTAATGTCCATATAGTTGTATAAGTTGATATCTATTTTTTCCTGCCAGAAAAAGGTCCCTAAAATAACCTCTTATCCTCTGGATACTACCATTAACCTCACTTCTAGATGACTTCACGTATGCATCTGTATCCAATACTTTAGCCATTTTTTCATTATATGTGATGTTATCAAATAGTACAAGACCCCCACCCTTGTCAGGTTTTAATAAACGGATGGGCAATCGACAGATCTCGTCTAATAATAACATTTGTTCTTTAGAAATATTTGAGTTTGTTTGTCCGAGTTTATCATTATTGTTGGTGGCTAAAAACCTAAAATCCATTTCACAAATTCTCTCAAATAATTCCAAGATGTTATGTAAAGGGGGGTTAAACACACTGGGTACCTTCATCGTGGGAAGACCTACACCAGAAGTAATCAAATTTTCAATACCATTCTGTTGATTAAAGAGAAGTTTTAAGTTCATCTTTCTCACATAGCATTTTAATTCAATAAGTTCCTTTGAAATACTACCAGAATAATTTGGAACGAAAGAGTTCCCAAAAGCTAACAACTCAATTAGCTGTTCATCAAGTATGATCTCGGAAAAGTTATAAATTATAAAATCTCCCTTTCTATTTTTAAGGATAACTGGATACTCAGGTGGAATGGATGGACCAGATGTAACATCCTGGTCAGGGGACAATGTGGACACTACTGGTAGGAGTTCAGTATTCAATATCAAATTTAGTTCTTCCTCCTGTTCGCATAGTTCTTGTTGCTGCGTTGCCCTAAAAAACCTTTTCCATGTTGGTGATTACCAGTATTATTACTGGTGGTAGAGCCCTGTTGGTAATTACCAGACCTAGCACTATTCCTAGTTGCCGTTTTTATTCTATTACTCCGTCTTGGTCCTGGGTTGTCATAGTCAGTATTTTCTTCTGTGATATCATCCAGTCCTTCTCTGTCCCCACCCACATCGGTACTTTGACTAACAATATTATTGCCTGTCCGTGTGTTGTTAGGACCCCTAAGTCTAGGATATGCCTCATTTTTAGAATAGGCTTCCCTATCCCTGGCTAGTTTTTTATTTTTACCTGCCTTTAATTTCACCAAAAGAGTATCAATGCTAGACAAAATTCGACCATAGTCGAATTTGTATCTAGCAAAGTCCAAGTCAAGTTTTATATCCCTGTCAAGGCTGTTTATTTCATTCACCAACAGGTCAATATGTAACAGGTAATGTTTTACAATAATTTCCAACAGCTGTACTCCTTGCTGTTGGAAAAGTAATTCCAAATCATTACAAAATGCTTGGTCAACAATAAGTGTAGAAGGTACAAAATTGTTTCGCAGTCCCTTAGGAATTAATTTTTCTGTAATGCATTGTTTAAAATAAGCAGACTCAAGCTGCAGTTTTTTTAATTTAAGGAGCTTAGAATCAAATACCTTTAATTTGTCAGCTAAACATGGACTGCTGGTACCTAGTCCCTCTGTACCAGCCGACGTCCCTTGCTGACAAAAAGACAAGTTGTCAGTGTCCAAAATCCAACCCTCAAGGTCAGGTAGTCCAAAATTAGTCCCTTCACGTCCATTGTCCAAACGCTGGGTACGTCCGTTTGTCATCACTGCCCCAGCAAAAGAAACGGGGCGTTGTATCCTCCCCTCTCCTTCTGAACTAACACCCTACTGTCGCTGCTGTCCTCTCGTGTAGGGTTGGTGTTCCCAGATAGTTGGGTTCGCTCCGGTTGAGCCGCTGGGATCCAGTCGTCAATGCTACATTGGCTAAGTCCGGTTGTATTAGAATTACCGGTAAAACCTGTCGCGGGTGCACGAAAGGTGGCCTGAAGACCATCCATTCTCGAATTTAGTTGGTCAAGTCTGGCTGAAAAACTAGCCAGCACACTAGCTAGGTCCACACCGTTACTGTCGGAATCACTCGCCATCACAGTACTGGAAAAATGCTTCAAAACAAACAGGATTCTCACTCGAAACAACCACAAACCAAGAAGATTTAAAACAAAACAAACCAATGTAAACGATAGTGAGGTCCTTGTTCGAAGCAAATCCAACACAAATACAGTCTTAACGTGTTTATTAAAAACAAAGGCGTTTTCGCCACGGAAAACCGTAGCTTCTTCAGAGAGTAAAAACAACCAATTTTAACATAAATTCAGTTTAAAAAGGGGTACAAGAGGAAATGACATCATCAAGTTTCCTCTAACGACAGTAAGCATATCAAAAACTTTTTTAGATTTTTAATATACTAGGCGTGTTTATAACATCACAACCATCCCTGTTACTAAATACAATGCCTGTAAATGATGTGTTAAATATAAAAAACTTGTCAAATGGCAAGTTATGAATCTTGACACATGTTTCCATCATATAATTTGCAACCTCGTACAATGTGCAAAGAAACATCACATGCAACTCAGACCAACTATTCTAAACAACAAGATGTTCATTATAAGAGAAAAGGGATGTTTAAATGTGGGTTTTGTAAGTATTGCCAAGAGGTGAGGGTAGGTGAATCATTTGTGATCAGGGACAGAAAATATACGATACGTCACACGTTAAACTGTGAAAGCAAGTCCATTATTTACATCGCTACGTGTAACTGTTGTGACGCGTTTTACATCGGTAAAACGGATCGCCGCTTAAGGGACCGAATATATGAACATCTTTATGCCATTAAAAACAACAAGAGTGAAAACGCTTTAGCGAAGCATATAGGCATTAATTTTGGCCATAGTTTCCAATTTATGGCCATTGATCATGTCCCAATAAAAATCAGGGGAGGCCCTTTCTCATTAATCTTGGAAAACAGGGAGTTAGAATGGCAGTTACGCTTGGACGCGTTTTGCGATCCTGGCTTAAACAGCAACTGTAACATAGCCCCAGTTCTTAAATTAAAAAGTTACTTAAAAAATTAAAAAGTTACTTAAGATAACTTATTCTGGGTAACGCATTATCAAACCATAATGGGTTGTAGGCTGCCAATAGGTGTATGATTAGGTGTATTATGTAAAAAAAATGCACATGTACTTGTTAATATGGTGCAGTGTTAAAAATATAGGAACACACACAAAAAATGTTCGCTATTTTTACTATAGGTTAGGTTACTTATTTGGTTTGTAAAGGTACTCCAACAGGAACTTGTACATATGTACGTTTTAAAATGTGTTCAATAATATATATATGAACATCTTGTTGTTTAGAATAGTTGGTCTGAGTTGCATGTGATGTTTCTTTGCACATTGTACGAGGTTGCAAATTATATGATGAAAACATGTGTCAAGATTCATAACTTGCCATTTGACAAGTTTTTTATATTTAACACATCATTTACAGGCATTGTATTTAGTAACAGGGATGGTTGTGATGTTATAAACACGCCTAGTATATTAAAAATCTAAAAAAGTTTTTGATATGCTTACTGTCGTTAGAGGAAACTTGATGATGTCATTTCCTCTTGTACCCCTTTTTAAACTGAATTTATGTTAAAATTGGTTGTTTTTACTCTCTGAAGAAGCTACGGTTTTCCGTGGCGAAAACGCCTTTGTTTTTAATAAACACATTAAGACTGTATTTGTGTTGGATTTGCTTCGAACAAGGACCTCACTATCGTTTACATAAGTTTCCAAGTCAGTTTAAGAGAATAAACCTAGCCCTCGATCTACACTGTCATATTTTCCTATTTCAAAAGTTGAATAAAGCCACTAAAGTCTTCCTTTTGGTTTTCAAAAGCTTGATTTTTTGAAGAATGTCCAACATAGGCAGGTGAGCTCTGTGGAAAAAATCTCTCTTCATTTTATTTCGGTTGTCTTGTAACAACTACTCCTCAGACAGTCAGGGTATGTATACTTTGTACAGAATCAGCACATTAGGGATATGTGACTATGGATATAAAAACTCTATTTTCATTGGTTGGCAGAGTTACATTTATTTATGCAGATATGGATACAAACTCTGTATTCTCATTGGTTAGCACTGTGACATTCATTTTGTATAGAGATGGACCTATAGGAGGAAGGAGACTGGCTGCATTATACCCAGCGCTTTCGTAAATAAGCTTTTTCAGACCTACCTATTAATCAAATGTGCAGGTAAACTAACACTTAGTTGAAAAGTAATTAAATCCGCATTTCTAAATCATGACCAAACATATTAACATTAACTCAGGGAACATTATCCAGGGTTGAATGATAGGACCGGACTATTTGATGCCAGAATCTTAAACATTTTAAAAAAAAATCTTAACAAATTATTAAACAGGTGTTGTGCCTTCTCATGGCCTTTAATGCTTTGTTTGGTAGATGACCAGAGGATGTTCAGCGGAGGCCACTTGAATAACCATATCTTAATTTGAGAAATACTAGAGCTACCGTGGAGCATGTCAATAGTCTCCAGAAACCTATGTAAATGGGGTAAAAACCCAGGGGAGTAAATGCAAGATATACCAAGAGTGGAACAAACAGAACATTAACCTTTAGACAGTGAGCATAAATAGTGGCAGTGGATTAGAGAAAACATTTGCATTAGGAACGTAGTCACTGTTAGCAGTAAGCACAATGATGCAGTTTTCATAGGTTCAATACACTGTTGATGGAGATTATGGTGTTGAGTCCTGGTGGTTTGCCTGCATTAAGCCAGATCTGCCATTCTAGCTCCCTTTTCTCCAGAATGTCATTGGTGGAGCCTCGTAATGTTCCCTTTTTGACAATATCTATGATATCGAACCTGAAGGAGTTATACCCAGTCTTTTCATTGATGTGCCTTGCCAATGTGTTGTTGCAGTTGTGGTATTTTATGTCATTTAGGTGCTGAGCAATCCTTGTTTTCAGTTTGTTCAAAGTTTTGCCTATATAAAATGTGGCACATTTTGAACATTCTGCTCTGTAAAATAGACACTCACTATCGCAGTTCCCTCTGTGTTTGCTGAAAAAGGATTTCTTTGTGTTTGGACAATTGAACTTATTGGTATTGCTCACCAATGTATAGTAGCCACACTTCTTTCTTCCACAGGGGTAGGTCCCAGGTCTGTTCCGAGGTAGTGGGACCCATTCCCTGCTTGCCATCCCCAGGAAATGTCTCAGATTTTCCTTTCTCCTGATATTGAGATTCAGTATACTGGGGAGGAATGAGCTCATGGCAGGGTTGTGCCTGATAAGGCTCCAGTAGTCCCTAATAATGTCTCCAAGGTCTTGAAATCCATGGAGTACATGAGCACCACAGAGAGCTCCTCTTGGTCCTTCTTGTGTTGCCCTGATCTTCTTTCTCTGAGTTCCGTGTAGCCCGAGTTGTTTGTGTGATGTAATGGGGTCAAAGATTGAATGAATGAACCTTTTTCTGTAACCTCTTTCCAAAAAGTCCCTCTCTAGTTTAATGATGTTGGCCATGAAATCGCTCAGGTTTTTGGACACTCAGGCAATCTGGAATCCCTGTGACTTAAGAACATTTCTTTGGGTCTGAAAGGGGTATATGCTAGAGCAGTGGAGGAGAAGATGCACCCTTGTGGGATTTTGGTATAGGTTGTTGGTGAGAAGATCTGAGTTGCATTCCTTGGAAATCATGAGGTCTAAAAACAAGGCATTTTCCCTTTTTAGCTGTTGGTAAATTTTAAAAAGCTAATGGAATTCCCAATGTGATCAAAAAATTCCCTTAACCTCTCCTCTGAGCTATCTCAGATGATAAAAATGCCGTTGATAAAATGATAGTAACAAGCCATCTCCTTAAAATAGGGGGAATTATAAACATGGTCTTTTTTCCATTTACCTAAAGCTGTGTTGGTCAGGCTCAGTGCCAGTGTTGCCCCCATTGAGATACCTTTTTTCTGTATGAAGTAATTCCCATTGAAGCAGAAAAAGTTGTAACTCAGGAGGCTTCTGATTAGTCTGCAGATGGACTCAGCATCATATCTGTGGTTCAGGCCCATGGTGTTGATCTCTTCCAGCACAGATTCAATGCAGTATTCATGGGGGAGCACAGTGTAGAGGACTTCTACACTGATGGTCACTAAGATGATGTTTCTGCTGATTTTTAGGTTACTGATATTCCTCAGCAAGGCTCGTGTCAAGCACAAAGGAGAGGTTCTTCTCCGCTAATGGCTTGATCTGTATATCAAAGTAGATGGATATAGCCTTGGTGATACTATCCCCAGTCACTATGATTAGGTGGTATGGGGGTCCTTTATATTCTTATGAGGCTTTGGAATGTCAAAGAAGTTGGGAATCCTTGGATGCTTAATGGTCAGGAAATCCAATCACTTTTTACTTATTAGATATTCTTCACTTAAAAACAGTAATTCTTCATTAAGCAAATTGTAGGCCTCTTTTATCATTTTTATAGTGCATTTCTAAAAAAAGAGCTCATTGCTCAGCATTAATGTGATTTTGTGGATGTAGGCTGAGGTATCAGTCACTAAAATGCCACCCCCTTTCTTGGATGAGGGAACAAAAACTGTTTGGCTTAACCCATTTCTCTTTTTTGGAGTTGTCCATTTTCACATGAAAGAAAATGTTTAAGCTGAGCTTTCTGCTGAACATTTTGAGATAAATAATTGATTGTACCAGGTTACCCCTTTCATGGGGTACAAAGGTTAGGCCTTTCTTTAGTAATTTTAGCTCGGTGGCAGAGAGCGGTTTCTCTGAGTGGTTCCAGATTTTGTAGACTGCAGGTTGCTGTAGCTGCTGTTTGGCCTTTTGTTTGGGAAGTCCATGGGGGGACCCTGAGGTGTTTCAGTTCCCCTTCTCTTGCCCACTCCTGTCCCTGTTCTGTGGATACTGTGCTGGGGAGCTGCTTAACCTTGGATGGTATGTTTCTCTTGTGTGTCTGTTTGCTGGGGTAACTCCTTTCTGGCTGTAATTATTCCACCTTCCAGGTATCCTCCTTGTGTTCATTGGGTCTAGATGTAGAGTTTGTGGGTCCTGCTGAAAAACCTGTTCCTTGCCATTATTTCCCTACTAGGAGCTGGGGGAGTCTGCATTGCTTCATAGTTCCGGTCTACTTTGGTTTCTTGTTCCTGTTCCACCCATCCTGTTTCTGAAGCTCTATTGGCCCTTGCTTGAGATGGTTTATTAATGGCTGTAGGTGAAGTGCTCACTCTGTTCTGGGCTAAAATGTTCCTGTTCAGTTTTAGATGTTTCTTGGATCTTAGTTTTTGGTCCAGGAGTTGGATTCTTTCAACCATTGGTTTAATCTTGCCCTCAAAATCTGCAAGAGTCAGTAGTTTGTTGTCCATTTTGTTGATGTGATCACTTGTCCTGAGCAATTGTCTCTGGTTGTGGTCAAGCAGGATTTCCACCAGTTTGATGCCTGCTGTATGCAGGGCATTGTCCCATTCTGCTAGGATCATGTCATCTTTATTTCTGACATAAAGCCTTCTTCGTATCCTGAGACCTTTAGGTACAATGTTCATTTTAGGCATGCGGCAAGGAATACTCCCTCCCATTGCACATGCTTTAATGCGATGATTTGGTTCTCCAGTTCCTCTAGGTTGCCATCAGCATCGTCTCCGCTGACCTGTTCTGGGTTCTAGTTCATTTCAAATTTGAGTGTAGGTTGCTCGAGGATTCCTCTCAATAGGTCCATCATCTTGTTGGTGCTGAAGGGTGGACATTGACATTGGCTGTCTCAGAAATTTTCCTGTGGGTACATCATGCAGAAAGTGAAGCTATGTGAGGCTCCTTCTAACTCTTTAATCAATCATAAAATAAGCACTGAGATTCTCAGGTTGAGAGACTGTACCCCAAGACTTCTCCGAGCTTGAATCACAAAGGCGATACTAACTTAAAAAATAACCATACAAATATTGAATTCCAGCTGAAGAACTCAGCCGGACAAGCTCCCAAGTCTATTTAAGAGAATAAATCCAGTCCTCAATCTATGGTCTCATATTTTCCTATTTCAAAAGTTGAGTAAAACCACTAAAGTATTCCTTTTGGTTTTCAAAAGCTTTACTTTTTGAAGAATACCCAACATAGGTAGGCGAGTGCTGTGGCAAAAATCTTTCTTCATTTTATTTCAGTTGTCTTGTAACAACTACTCCTCAGACAGCTGGGGTATGTATACTTTGTACAGCATCAGTACATTTGGAGTATGTAAATACAGATATAAAAACTCGATTTTCATTAGTTGACAGAGTTACATTCATTTATGCAGATAAGGCTACAAACTCTTGATTCTCATTGGTTAACAGTGTTAACTTAATTGGTATAGAGATTAACCTATAGGAGGAGACCGGTCGCGTTATAACCAGCACTTTCACAAGTAAGCCTTGTCAGACCTACCTATTAATCAAATGTGCAGGTAAACTAACAGTTGAAAAGTAATTAAATTGTGGTTTCTAAATTACAATGAAACTTATATTAACATTAACCCAGGGAATGTTATCCAAGGTTGAATAATACGACCGGACTATTTTGTGCCAGAGTCTTAAACATCTTAAAAAATCTTAACAAATCATTAAACAGGTATCATGCCTTCACATGCCCTTTAGTGCTTTGTCCAGTAGATGACCAGAGGATGTTCAATGGAGGCCACTTTAATAACCATATCTCAATTTGGGTAAAGCTAGATCTACTGCAGAGCATTTCAATAGTCTCCAGAAATCTATGAAAATAGGGTAAAAACCCAGGGGAGTAAATGCAAGATATACAAAGAGTGGAACAAGCAGAACATTAACCTTTAGATGGTGAGCATAAATAGTGGCAGTGGATTAGAGAAAATATTTGCATTAGGAACGTAGTCACTGTTAGCAGTAAGCATGATGATGCAGTTTTCATAGGTTCAATACACTGTTGATGGAGATTATGGTGTTAAGTCCTGGTGGTTTGCCTTCATTAATCCAGATCTGCCATTCCAGGTCCCTTTTCTCTAGAATGTCTTTCGTGGAGCCTTGTAGTGTTCACATTTTCACGATATCTGTGATATCGAACCTGAAGGAGTTATACCCAGTCTTTTCATTGCTGTGCCTTGCCAATGTGTTGTTGCAGTTGTGGTATTTTATGTCATGTAGGTGCTGAGCAATTCTTGTTTTCATCTTGTTCAAAATTTTGTCTATATAAAATGTGGCACATTTTGAACATTCTGCTCTGTAAAATAGAAACTCACTATCACAGTTCCCTCTGTGTTTGCTGAAAAAGGATTTATTTGTGTTTGGGCAGTTGAACTTATCAGTATTGCTCACCAATGTACAGTAGCCTCACTTCTGTTTTCCACAGGGTAGGTCCCAGGTCTGTTCGAGGTAGTGGGACACATTCCCTGCTTGCCATCTCCAGGAAATGTCTCAGATTCGTCTTTCTCCTGATACTGAGATTCAGTATACTGGGGAGGAATGAGCTCATGGCAGGGTTGTGCCTGATAAGGCTCCAGTAGTCCCTAATAATGTCTCCAAGGTCTTGAAATCCATGGAGTACATGAGCACCACTGAGAGCTCCTCTTGGTCCTTCTTGTGTTGCCCTGATCTTCTTTCTCTGAGTTCCGTGTAGCCCGAGTTGTTTGTGTGATGTAATGGGGTCAAAGATTGAATGAATGAACCTTTTCTGTAACCTCTTTCCAAAAAGTCCCTCTCTAGTTTAATGATGTTGGCCATGAAATCGCTCAGGTTTTTGGACACTCAGGCAATCTGGAAGCCCTGTGACTTAAGAACATTTCTTTGGGTCTGAAAGGGGTATATGCTAGAGCAGTGGAGGAGAAGATGCACCCTTGTGGGATTTTGGTATAGGTTGTTGGTGAGAAGATCTGAGTTGCATTCCTTGGAAATCATGAGGTCTAAAAACAAGGCATTTTCCCTTTTTAGCTGTTGGTAAATTTTAAAAAGCTAATGGAATTCCCAATGTGATCAAAAAATTCCCTTAACCTCTCCTCTGAGCTATCTCAGATGATAAAAATGCCGTTGATAAAATGATAGTAACAAGCCATCTCCTTAAAATAGGGGGAATTATAAACATGGTCTTTTTTCCATTTACCTAAAGCTGTGTTGGTCAGGCTCAGTGCCAGTGTTGCCCCCATTGAGATACCTTTTTTCTGTATGAAGTAATTCCCATTGAAGCAGAAAAAGTTGTAACTCAGGAGGCTTCTGATTAGTCTGCAGATGGACTCAGCATCATATCTGTGGTTCAGGCCCATGGTGTTGATCTCTTCCAGCACAGATTCAATGCAGTATTCATGGGGGAGCACAGTGTAGAGGACTTCTACACTGATGGTCACTAAGATGATGTTTCTGCTGATTTTTAGGTTACTGATATTCCTCAGCAAGGCTCGTGTCAAGCACAAAGGAGAGGTTCTTCTCCGCTAATGGCTTGATCTGTATATCAAAGTAGATGGATATAGCCTTGGTGATACTATCCCCAGTCACTATGATTAGGTGGTATGGGGGTCCTTTATATTCTTATGAGGCTTTGGAATGTCAAAGAAGTTGGGAATCCTTGGATGCTTAATGGTCAGGAAATCCAATCACTTTTTACTTATTAGATATTCTTCACTTAAAAACAGTAATTCTTCATTAAGCAAATTGTAGGCCTCTTTTATCATTTTTATAGTGCATTTCTAAAAAAAGAGCTCATTGCTCAGCATTAATGTGATTTTGTGGATGTAGGCTGAGGTATCAGTCACTAAAATGCCACCCCCTTTCTTGGATGAGGGAACAAAAACTGTTTGGCTTAACCCATTTCTCTTTTTTGGAGTTGTCCATTTTCACATGAAAGAAAATGTTTAAGCTGAGCTTTCTGCTGAACATTTTGAGATAAATAATTGATTGTACCAGGTTACCCCTTTCATGGGGTACAAAGGTTAGGCCTTTCTTTAGTAATTTTAGCTCGGTGGCAGAGAGCGGTTTCTCTGAGTGGTTCCAGATTTTGTAGACTGCAGGTTGCTGTAGCTGCTGTTTGGCCTTTTGTTTGGGAAGTCCATGGGGGGACCCTGAGGTGTTTCAGTTCCCCTTCTCTTGCCCACTCCTGTCCCTGTTCTGTGGATACTGTGCTGGGGAGCTGCTTAACCTTGGATGGTATGTTTCTCTTGTGTGTCTGTTTGCTGGGGTAACTCCTTTCTGGCTGTAATTATTCCACCTTCCAGGTATCCTCCTTGTGTTCATTGGGTCTAGATGTAGAGTTTGTGGGTCCTGCTGAAAAACCTGTTCCTTGCCATTATTTCCCTACTAGGAGCTGGGGGAGTCTGCATTGCTTCATAGTTCCGGTCTACTTTGGTTTCTTGTTCCTGTTCCACCCATCCTGTTTCTGAAGCTCTATTGGCCCTTGCTTGAGATGGTTTATTAATGGCTGTAGGTGAAGTGCTCACTCTGTTCTGGGCTAAAATGTTCCTGTTCAGTTTTAGATGTTTCTTGGATCTTAGTTTTTGGTCCAGGAGTTGGATTCTTTCAACCATTGGTTTAATCTTGCCCTCAAAATCTGCAAGAGTCAGTAGTTTGTTGTCCATTTTGTTGATGTGATCACTTGTCCTGAGCAATTGTCTCTGGTTGTGGTCAAGCAGGATTTCCACCAGTTTGATGCCTGCTGTATGCAGGGCATTGTCCCATTCTGCTAGGATCATGTCATCTTTATTTCTGACATAAAGCCTTCTTCGTATCCTGAGACCTTTAGGTACAATGTTCATTTTAGGCATGCGGCAAGGAATACTCCCTCCCATTGCACATGCTTTAATGCGATGATTTGGTTCTCCAGTTCCTCTAGGTTGCCATCAGCATCGTCTCCGCTGACCTGTTCTGGGTTCTAGTTCATTTCAAATTTGAGTGTAGGTTGCTCGAGGATTCCTCTCAATAGGTCCATCATCTTGTTGGTGCTGAAGGGTGGACATTGACATTGGCTGTCTCAGAAATTTTCCTGTGGGTACATCATGCAGAAAGTGAAGCTATGTGAGGCTCCTTCTAACTCTTTAATCAATCATAAAATAAGCACTGAGATTCTCAGGTTGAGAGACTGTACCCCAAGACTTCTCCGAGCTTGAATCACAAAGGCGATACTAACTTAAAAAATAACCATACAAATATTGAATTCCAGCTGAAGAACTCAGCCGGACAAGCTCCCAAGTCTATTTAAGAGAATAAATCCAGTCCTCAATCTATGGTCTCATATTTTCCTATTTCAAAAGTTGAGTAAAACCACTAAAGTATTCCTTTTGGTTTTCAAAAGCTTTACTTTTTGAAGAATACCCAACATAGGTAGGCGAGTGCTGTGGCAAAAATCTTTCTTCATTTTATTTCAGTTGTCTTGTAACAACTACTCCTCAGACAGCTGGGGTATGTATACTTTGTACAGCATCAGTACATTTGGAGTATGTAAATACAGATATAAAAACTCGATTTTCATTAGTTGACAGAGTTACATTCATTTATGCAGATAAGGCTACAAACTCTTGATTCTCATTGGTTAACAGTGTTAACTTAATTGGTATAGAGATTAACCTATAGGAGGAGACCGGTCGCGTTATAACCAGCACTTTCACAAGTAAGCCTTGTCAGACCTACCTATTAATCAAATGTGCAGGTAACCTAACAGTTGAAAAGTAATTAAATTGTGGTTTCTAAATTACAATGAAACTTATATTAACATTAACCCAGGGAATGTTATCCAAGGTTGAATAATACGACCGGACTATTTTGTGCCAGAGTCTTAAACATCTTAAAAAATCTTAACAAATCATTAAACAGGTATCATGCCTTCACATGCCCTTTAGTGCTTTGTCCAGTAGATGACCAGAGGATGTTCAATGGAGGCCACTTTAATAACCATATCTCAATTTGGGTAAAGCTAGATCTACTGCAGAGCATTTCAATAGTCTCCAGAAATCTATGAAAATAGGGTAAAAACCCAGGGGAGTAAATGCAAGATATACAAAGAGTGGAACAAGCAGAACATTAACCTTTAGATGGTGAGCATAAATAGTGGCAGTGGATTAGAGAAAATATTTGCATTAGGAACGTAGTCACTGTTAGCAGTAAGCATGATGATGCAGTTTTCATAGGTTCAATACACTGTTGATGGAGATTATGGTGTTAAGTCCTGGTGGTTTGCCTTCATTAATCCAGATCTGCCATTCCAGGTCCCTTTTCTCTAGAATGTCTTTCGTGGAGCCTTGTAGTGTTCACATTTTCACGATATCTGTGATATCGAACCTGAAGGAGTTATACCCAGTCTTTTCATTGCTGTGCCTTGCCAATGTGTTGTTGCAGTTGTGGTATTTTATGTCATGTAGGTGCTGAGCAATTCTTGTTTTCATCTTGTTCAAAATTTTGTCTATATAAAATGTGGCACATTTTGAACATTCTGCTCTGTAAAATAGAAACTCACTATCACAGTTCCCTCTGTGTTTGCTGAAAAAGGATTTATTTGTGTTTGGGCAGTTGAACTTATCAGTATTGCTCACCAATGTACAGTAGCCTCACTTCTGTTTTCCACAGGGGTAGGTCCCAGGTCTGTTCCGAGGTAGTGGGACACATTCCCTGCTTGCCATCTCCAGGAAATGTCTCAGATTCATCTTTCTCCTGATACTGAGATTCAGTATACTGGGGAGGAATGAGCTCATGGCAGGGTTGTGCCTGATAAGGCTCCAGTAGTCCCTAATAATGTCTCCAAGGTCTTGAAATCCATGGAGTACATGAGCACCACTGAGAGCTCCTCTTGGTCCTTCTTGTGTTGCCCTGATCTTCTTTCTCTGAGTTCCGTGTAGCCCGAGTTGTTTGTGTGATGTAATGGGGTCAAAGATTGAATGAATGAACCTTTTTCTGTAACCTCTTTCCAAAAAGTCCCTCTCTAGTTTAATGATGTTGGCCATGAAATCGCTCAGGTTTTTGGACACTCAGGCAATCTGGAAGCCCTGTGACTTAAGAACGTTTCTTTGGGTCTGAAAGGGGTGTATGCTAGAGCAGTGAAGGAGAAGATTCACCCTTGTGGGATTTTGGTATAGGTTGTTTTTGAGAAGATCTGAGTTGCATTCCTTGGAAATCATGAGGTCTAAAAACAAGGCATTTTCCCTGTTATAGCTGTTGGTGAATTTTAAAAAGCTCATGAAATTCCCAATGTGATCAAAAAATTCCCTTAACCTTTCTTCTAAGCTATCTCAGATGATAAAAATGCCGTTGATAAAATGATAGTAACAAGCCATCTCCTTAAAATAGGGGGAATTATAAACATGGTCTTTTTTCCATTTACCTAAAGCTGTGTTGGCCAGGCTCAGTGCCAGTGTTGTCCCCATTGAGATACCTTTTTTCTGTATGAAGTAATTCCTATTGAAGCAGAAAAAGTTGTAACTCAGGAGGCTTCTGATTAGTCTGCAGATGGACTCAGCATCATATCTGTGGTTCAGGCCCATGGTGTTGATCTCTTCCAGCACAGATTCAATGCAGTATTCATGGGGGAGCACAGTGTAGAGGACTTCTACATTGATGGTCACTAAGATGGTGTTTTTGCTGACTTTTAGGTTCCTGATCTTCCTCAGCAAGGATCATGTCAAACACAAAGGAGAGGTTCTTCTCCGCTAGTGGCTTGATCTGTATATCCAAGTAGATGGATATAGCCTTGGTAATACTATCCTCAGTCACTATGACTGGGTGGTATGGGGGTCCTTTATATTCTTATGAGGCTTGGGAATGCCAAAGAAGTTGGGAATCCTTGGATGTTTAATGGTCAGGAAATCCAGTCACTTTTCACTTATTAGATATTCTTCACTTAAAAACAGTAATTCTTCATGAAGCAAATTGTAGGCCTCTTTTATCATTTTTATAGTGCATTTCTAAAAAAAGAGCTCATTGCTCAGCATTAATGTGATTTTGTGGATGTAGGCTGAAGTATCAGTCACTAAAATGCCATCCCCTTTGTCAGATGAGGGAGCAAAAACTGTTGGGCTTAACCCCATTTCCCGTTTTTGAAGCTGTACATTTTCTCATGAAAGAAAATTTTTAGGCTGAGCTTTTTGTTGAACATTTTGAGATCAATAATTGATTGTACCAGGTTACCCCGTTCATGGGGTACAAAGGTTATTCCTTTCTTTAGAAATTTTAGCTCGGTGGCAGAAAGTGGCTTCTCTGACTGGTTCCAGATTTTGTAGACTGCAGGTTGCTGTAGCTGCTGTTTGGCCTTTTGTTTGGAAAGTCCAAGGGGGGACCCTGACGTGTTTCAGGTCCCCTTCTCTTGCCAACTCCTGTCCCTATTTTGTGGATACTGTGCTGGGGAGCTGCTTAACCTTGGATGGTATGTTTCTCTTGTGTGTCTGTTTGCTGAGGTAACTCCTTTCTGGCTATAATTATTCCAGCTTCCAGGTATCCTCCTTGTGTTCATTGGGTTCAGATGTAGAGTTTTTAGGGACTGCTGAAAAACCTGTTCCTTGCTATTATTCTCCCTCCTGGGAGCTGGAGGAGTCTGGATTGCTTCATAGTTCTGGCCCTGTTCCACCCATCCCGTTTCTGAAGCTCTATTGGTCCTTGATTGAGATGGTTTATTAATGGCTGTAGGTGAAGTGCTCACTCTATTCTGGGCTAAAATATCCCTGTTCAATTTTAGATGTTTCTTGGATCTTAGTTTTTGGTCCAGGAGTTGGATCCTTTCAACCATTGGATTAATCTTGCCCTCAAAATCTGCAAGAGTCAGTAGTTTGTTGTCCAGTTTGTTGATGTGGTCACCTGTCCTGAGCAGTTGTCTCTGGTTGTGGTCAAGCAGGATTTCCACCAATTTGAGGCCTGCTGTATGAAGGGCATTGTTCCATTCTGCTAGAATTGTGTCATCCTTATTTTTGACATAAAGCCTTTTTCATATCCTGAGACCTTTAGGGACAATGTTCCATTTTAGGCATGTGGCAAGGAATACACCCTCCCATTGCACGTGTTTTAATGTGATGATTTGGTTCTCCAGTTCCTCCAGTTGAAAAGTAATTAAATCTGGGTTTCTAAATTACAATGAAACTTATATTAACATTAACCCAGGGAACGTTATCCAAGATTGAATAATAGGACCGGACTATTTTGAGCTGGAGTCTTAAACATCTTAAAAAATCTTAACAAATCATTAAACAGGTATCATGCCTTCACATGCCCTTTAATGCTTTGTCCAGAAGATGACCAGAGGATGTTCAACGGAGGCCACTTGAATAACCATATCTCAATTTAGGTAAAGCTAGATCTACTGCAGAGCATCTCAATAGTCTCCAGAAATATATATAAATAGGCTAAAAACCCAGGGGAGTAAATGCAAGATATACCAAGAGTGGAACAAGCAGAACATTAACCTTTAGACAGTGAGCATAAATAATGGCAATGGATTAGAGAAAACATTTGCATTACGAAAGTAGTCACTGTTAGTAATAAGCACGATGATACCGTTTTCTTAGGTTTAATACACTGTTGATGGAGATTATGGTGTTGAGTCCTGGTGGTTTGCCTGCATTAAGCCAGATCTGCCATTCCAGCTCCCTTTTCTCCGGAATGCCATTAGTGGAGCCTAGTAGTGTTCCCTTTTTGACCATATGTATGATATGGAACCTGAAGGAGTTATGTCTAGTTTTTTGTTGCAATGCCTTGCCAATGCATCATTGCAGTTGCAGTATTTTATGTCATGAAGGTGCTGAGAAATCCTTGTTTTCAGCTTGTTCAAAGTTTTGCCTAAATAAAATGCAGCACATTTTGAACATTCTGCTCTGTAAAGTAGACATTCACTATCGCAGTTCCTGGTGTGTTTGCTGAAAAATTATTTCTTTGTCTTTGAGCAATTGAACTTATAGCTATTGATTAAAAACTTGCAGTAGCCACACTTTTATTTTCCACATGGGTAGGTCCCAGTTCTGTTCTGAGGTAGTGGGTCCCATTCCCTGCTTACCATCTCCAGGAAATTTCTCATATTCCTGTTTCTCCTGATACTTAAATTTGGCATATATGGGAGGAATGAGCTAATGGCAGCCTTGGCTCTGATAATACTCCAGTTGTCCCTAATAATGTCTCAAAGGGTTTGGAAATCCATGGAGAATGTGTGCACGATAGAGAGCTTCTCATGGTCCTTCTTGTGCTGCCTTGGTCTTCTTTCTCTGAGTTCCATGTAGTCCAAGTTGTTTTGTTTGTCTGATGTAACAGGATCAAAGATCGAATAAATGAACTTTTCACTGTAACCTTTTTCCAAAAAGTCCCTCTCTTGTTTAATGATGTTGGCTATGAAATCTCTCAGGTTCTTGGACACTCATATGATCCAGAGCCCCTTTGACTTATGAACATTTCTTTTGTTCTGAAAGGGGTGCATGCTAGCCCGGTGGAGGAAAAGATTCACCCCTGTATGTTTTTGTATAGGTTGTTGGTGAGAAGATCTGAATTGCACTCCTTGGGAGTCGTGAAGTCTAAAAACACAGCATTTTCCCCTGTTATAGCTGTTGGTGAATTTTAAAAAGCTCATGGAATTCCCTATATGATCAAAAAATTCCCTTAACCTCTCCTCTGAGCTATTCAAGATGATATAAATGTGGTCAATAAAATGATAGCAACAAACCATCTCCTTAAAATAGGGAGAATTATAAAAGTGGTCTTTTTTCCATTTACCTAAGGCCATGTTGTCCAGGCTCGGTGCCATCACTGCCCCCATTGAGATACCTTTTTTCTGTCTGAGGTAATTCCTATTGAAGCAGAAAAAGTTGAGACTCAGGAGGCTTCTGAGTAGTCTGCAGATGGACTCAGCATCATATCTGTGGTTCAAACCTGTGGTGCTGATCGCTTCCAGCACAGCTTCAATGCAGTATTCATGGGGGAGCACTGTGTATAGGACCTCTACATCAATGGTCACTAAGATGGTGGTTCTGCTGACTTTTAGGTTCCTGATCTTCCTCAGCAAGGCTTGTGTCAAGCACAAAGGGGGGGGGGGGTTCTTCTCCACCAATGGCTTGATCTCTATATCCAGGTAGATGGATATAACCCCGGTGATACTATTCCCACTCCCTATGACTGGGTGGTATGTGGGGTCCTTTATAGTCTTATGAGGCTTGGGAATGCCATAGAAGTTGGAAATCCTTGGATGTTTAATGGTCAGGAAATCCAATAACTTTTCACTTATTAGATATTCTTCACTTAAAATGAGTAAGTCTTCAATAAGCAAATTGTAGGCCTCTTTTACCATTTTGATAGTGCATTTCTAGTAATAGAGCTCATTGTTCAGCATTAATGTGATTTTTGTGGATGTAGGCTGAGATATCAGTCACTAAAATGCTGCCCCCTTTGTTGGATGGCGGAGCAAAAACTGCTGGGCTTAACCCATTTATTTTTTTTGGAGCTGTCCATTTTCTCATAAAAGAAAATGTTTAGGTTGTGCTTTCTGCTGAACATTTTGAGATCAATAATTGATTGTACCAGGTTACCCCTTTGATGGGGCTCAAAGGTTAGGCCTTTCTTTAGTAATTTTGGTTTGGTGGCAGAGAGCGGTTTCTCTGAGTGGTTCCAGATTTTGTAGACTGCGGGTTGCTGTAGCTGCTGTGTGGCCTTTTGTTTGGGAGATCCATGGGGGGACCCATAAGTGTTTCAAGTCCCCCTTCTTTTGCCAACTCTTGTCCCTGTTCTGTTGATACTGTGCTGGGGAGCTGCTTAACCTTGGATGATATGTTTCTCTTGTGTGTCTGTTTTGCTGGGGTAACTCCTTTCTGGTTGTAATTATTCCAGCTAACACGTATCCTCCTTGTGTTCATTGGGTCCAGATGTAGAGTTTGTGGGGCCTACTGAAAAACCTATTCCTTGTTGTTATTCTCCCTACTGGGAGCTGGGGGAGTCTGAATTGCTTCATAGTTACGGTCCGCATTGGTTTCTTGGTCCTGGTCCACCCATCCCGTTTCTGAAGCTCTATTGGTCCTTGTTTGAGATGATTTACAATCTCAAAAGTTGAGGTTTAGGAAAATATGAGATCATAGATTGAGGACTGGGTTTATTCTGTTAAATTGACTTGGAAGCTTGTCTGGCTAGATTGAGTCATCAGCTGTAATTCAATCTTTGTAGGCTTATTTTTTTAAGTTGATATCGCCTTAGTGATTTATGCTCGGAGAAGCCTTGGGGTACAGTCTCTCAACCTGAGAATCTCAGTGCTTATTTTCTGATCGATTAAAGAGTTAGAAGGAGCCCCTCATAGCCTCACTTTCTGCACAAGGTAACCACAGGGAAATTTCTGAGACAGACAAAATGCAACATTCTACCTAAAGGTTTCAAGATACGAAAAAGGTTTTACATCAAAAATAAAGATGACACAATCCTAGCAAAATGGGATAATACCCTGCATACAGCAGGCCTCAAACTGGTGGAAATCGTGCTTGACCACAACAAGAGACAACTGCTCAGGACTAGCGACCACATCAACAAATTGGACAACAAATTACTCACTATTGCAGATTTCAAGAGCAAGATTAAACTGATGGTTGAAAGCATCCAACAAATGGACCAAGAACTAAGATCCAAGAAACATCTAAAACTGAACAGGGATATTCTAGCCTGGAACACAGCAAGCACTTCACCTACAGCCATTAATAAATCATCTCAAGCAAGGTCCTATAGAGCTTCAGAAACGGGATGGGCAGACAAGTGCCAAGAAACCAATGCAGACCGGAACTATGAAGCAATCCAGACTCCTCCAACTTCGAGTAGGGAGAATAACAGCAAGGAATAGGTTTTTCAGCAGGCCCCATGAACTCCACATCTGGACTCAATGAACACAAGGAGGACACCTGGAAGTCAGAAAAATTACAGACAGGAAAGAGTTTCCCCAGCAAACAGACACACAAAAGAAACATACCATCTGAGGTTAAGCAGCTCCCCAGCACAGTATCCACAGAACAAGGACAGGATTTGGCAAGGGAAGAGGGACCTGAAACACCTCTGGGTCCCCCACATGGACCTCCCAAACAGCAGCTACAGCAACCCACAGTCTAGAAAATCTGAAACCACTCAGAGGACTGCTCTCTGCCACCAAGCTAAAATTATTAAAGATTAGCCTAACTTTTGTACCTCATCAAAGGGGTAACCTGGTACAATCAATTATTGATTTCAAAATGTTCAGCAGAAAGCTCAACCTAAAAATTTTCTTTCATTTAAATGTGAAGTTAACATTTGAAAGGCACTGGCCAAACCCTGAAAAAGGAAATACTATAACATGAGCTCACAAGAAATTAGAGCCCTTAAGAACCTCAGCCAGGACTGAACACAAAGGATAATGAAAGCCAACAAAGGGAAAGGCATTTTAATGACTGATGCCTTGGCCTACATCCACAAAATCACATTAATGCTGAACAAGGAGCTCTTGTACGAGAAATGCACCATCGAAACAGCTATAACAGGGAAACGCCATGTTTTTTAGACCTCATGATTTCCAAGAAGTACAACTCAGATCTTCTCACCAACAACCTATATGAAAAACCCATAAGGGTGAATCTTCTTCTCCACTGGGCTAGCATGTACCCCTATTAGACCAAGAGAAATGTTCTTAAATTACAAGGGCTGTGGATCAACCGAGTGTCCGTGAACATGAGAAATTTCATGGCCAACATCATTAAGCTAAAGACAGGGACTTTTTGAAAAGAGGATACAGCAAAACATTCATTCACTTGATCTTTGACCCCATTATAGAAGACAAACAAACAACTCGGGCTACATGGAACTCAGAGAAAGAAGATCAAGGCAACACAAGAAGGACCATGAGGAGCTCTTAATGTTGCTGAAGTACTCCATGGATTTCCAAACCCTTAGAGGCATTATTAGGGACAACTGGAGTGTTATCAGGCACAACCCTCCCATTAGCTCAAACCTCTCCAATATGTTGAATCTCAGTACCAGGAGATACACAAATCTGAGACATTTCCTGGAGATGGCAAGCAGGAAATGGGACCCACTACCTTGGAAAAGACCTGGACCTACCCCTGCGGAAAACAGAAGTGTGGCTACTGTAAGTTGCTGAGCAATGCTAATAAGTTCAATTTCCCAAACACAAAGAAATCCTGTTTCAGTAAACACAGAGGAACTGCAATAGTGGGTGTCTAGTTTACTGAGCAGAATGTTCAAAATGTGCCACATTTTATATAGGAAAATTTTTGAACAAGCTGAAAACAAGCATTGCTCAGCACCTACATGACATAAAATACCACAACTGCAACAACACATTGGCAAGGCATGGCAATGAAAAGACTGGACATAGGTTCATAGGTTCATAGGTTCATACTAGGCTATCTGCCCGAGGGCATTTACAAGCCTAGCCCATCGTTTTGTGGCTTAGGCCACCCCTTTAGTATGGGGAACTATACCCATTATTTTTCTGTGCCTCTGTCGAGCAGTGACACTGAGATAATCCCTGGGGTATATCTGCGATCTCCCATCCATTGGTCAAGATTTCTCTTGAACAAGGCCAGCGAGGTGCTCTGCCTCACATGTACCGGGATTTTGTTCCACAGCATAGGGAGTCTTTGGGTGATGAATCTATCCCTCCAGCACGTCCTATTAATAGCCGTGTCAAGGTTTAAGTCTCCGCCCTTGTGGCTCTGATGGATCTAGATTTTTGAGGTGAAGCATATTCATCAAATCTGGGTTTGACATGGCCTTGTATGTTAGGCAAAGGTCACCTCTGAGCAAGCGGTGCGACTGAATAGAGCTGGAGTTCTTTCAGTCGGGCAGCATAGGACAGATTTTTGAGACCCTTTATCCTTTTGGTGAGGAACTTTTGTGGCCTCTCCAGCTGCTGCAAGTGTCGGGTCAGATACATTCGAATGGGGCATTGTACTCAATCATTGGTCTGATGAGTGATGAGTAAAGGGAGACTATGACCTCCCTTGATCTAGATGAGAATCCCTTCATGATAAGGTGGGCAATGTAGAAGGTCTTCCTAACTACTTTAGCTACATGGGTGTCGAATGACAGACTACTATCAACCTGGGTCCCCAGGTCCCTGATAACTTCTTCTGTGCTCAGTGGATTGCCACCTATTTGGTAGCTAGGGGTAACCTTGTTTTTCCCGAAGGGTATGACTATGCATTTTTGGCATTTAACTTTAGGCCGTGGCTCTGGCACCAGTTATCCGTTTCTGTGAGACCCTTCTGAAGGATATCTGTGTCAGATGTGTTTTCTACTATGGCCCAGTTTGCAGTCATCTGCAAACTTTGTCAGCCATAACCCTCCTGTGTTTGCTTGTACTTCGGAAAAGTAGATGCCAAACAAGAGTGGGCCCAGGACTGAGCCCTGTGGGACACCACTTGTGACAGGCTTTGAGTCTGACATGGCGCCAGCAGCTCTGACCCTGTGGGTTCTGTCACTCAGCCAGTTTGCAACCCATCTTGTGATGTATGGGTTGACATTTAAGCTGATGAGTTTTTCAATGATACCCGAATGGGGTATTGTATCGAAGGCCTTAGCCAGATCGAGGTAGGCTGTATGGACTGCCTTTCCCTCATCAATGGCTTTGGTGACTGTTTCAAAAAGTCAACCAAGTTTAAAAGGCATGATCTGCCTTTGACAAAGCCAAACTGGGTTGGATCCAAAGTCTGCAAATTCCCTATGTCTTTATTTATGAGGTCCATTATGATCCTCTCCATGGCTTTGCAGATAAGGCTTGTCAAGCTAATGGGCCGGTAATTTCCAGGGTCGGTGGAGGCACCGCCTTTGTGAAGTGGTACCACAGTTGCAGTGCGCCACTCCTGGAGTGCGTATCCAGAGGTAAGACTTTGATTAAACAGCTGTCCTAGCTGTGGGTTTAATTCCTCATTGAGTTCATGGAGCACACAGCCGGGACACCATCAGGTCCCATGGATGCTGTGTTTTTGCTTTGGAGAGAGCAGTTCTCACTTGGGCGCTGGAGATGTTTGGGGGCTGCAATCGTTTGGTATAGATATCTCTCCTTTTGGGGAGGGGAGAAGTTTGCACTGAACCTGTCAGCCAGTATGTTGGCAATGTCTGTAGGATCAGTAATCTTCACATCATTTTGAACTAGCTCTGAGCATATCTGGGAGTTTCCTCCCAGGTTTCTAACATAGCTAAAGAAGGCCTTATGATTGTCTTTTGAGTCTTTAGCTATTTTTCTCTCGAAATTTGCTTTGGATGATTTTATGAGAGCTCTTAGTTTTTACTTATAGTGATCAAGGGTGTCTTACCTTTTAAGGATTTTGCTCTATCTTGTAGTAGCTTCCTCCTTTTGTTGTAGAGTTTGTTTATGGCTGGGGTCCACCAGACTGGATGCTTGCCTTTGGTACAAAGAGTCTTTGTTTTGCTTGGGATTGCCTTATCCATGCAGTCCTGCAGGTGCTGGTAGAAGGCATTTGTAAGTGATTCAGCGGCTTGAGTACTGTTTTCCCGGCTCAGGGGCCTTAAAGGAGACCACACTAGTCTTTAGAAGTGTGAAGTCGGCTTTTGAGAAGTTCTTTACTGTGGTCTTTTTATTTCAGGTGGGGGTGGGATGAGGACCTCCAGCGAGATTAGTTTGTGGTCTGATCTCACCAGTGAGGGGTACACCTCGGTGTTGAACATTGTGCTCCCATGTTCGTGATGATGAGATCAAGTATGTTATCTCCTCTTGTGGGGATGGTGACTAGTTGTTCCATGGCATTTGAGTTTATGAATTCCAGGAACTTTTGGGCTAGGGTGTTTGGGCTTGAGTAGTGTTCCCAGTCTATATTAGGGTAATTGAAGTCACCTAGTATGATGGTGTTTGGTGATACATTTATCCCTCTAGTGTTTTCAGGAAGGCCATGTGAGGTTCCTGAGTTTGTGAGGGTGGCCTGTAACATGCTACAATTTGCAGAGCAGTCTTGCCTATGGTTAATTGCACCTGGATGGTCTCCGATGCATCGTGCGTTGCCACCAGTCTTGAGGTGTGGGTGTCCTTGATGAATATGGATACCCCCCCTCCTTTCTTGGTATTGTCCAGATTTTGGGGCCGGAACGCATGATATGAGGTAAAACCTGATAGCGCCGGGGTGCTCTCAGGAGCCTTGAACCAGGTTTCTGTCACAGCACAGACATAACTCCTTCAGGTTCGATATCATAGATATCATCAAAAAGGGAACACTACGAGGCTCCACCAATGACATTCTGGAGAAAAGGGACCTGGAATGGCAGATCCAGCTTAATGCAGACAAACCACCAGGACCCAATACCATAATCTCCATCAACAGTGTATTGAACCTAAGAAAACTGCATCATCATGCTTACTGCTAACAGTGACTACGTTCCTAATGCAAATGTTTTCTCTAATCCACTGCCACTATTTATGCTCACTGTTTAAAGGTTAATGTTCTGCTTGCTCCACTCTTGGTATATCTTGTATTTACTCCCCTGGGTTTTTACCCCATTTACATAGGTTTTGGGAGACTATTGACATGCTCCACGGTAGCTCTAGTATTACCCAAATTGAGATATGGTTATTCAAGTGGCCTCCACTGAACATCCTCTGGTCATCTACCGAACAAAGCATTAAAGGGCATGAGAAGGCACAACACCTGTTTAATAATTTGTTAAGATTTTTTAAGATGTTTAAGATTCTGGGACCAAAGAGTCCAGTCCTATTATTCAACCCTGGATAACGTTCCCTGGGTTAATGTTAATATAAGTTTGGTCGTAATTTAGAAACCATGATTTAATTACTTTTCAACAGAGTGTAAGTTTACCTGCACAGTTGATTAATAGGTAGGTCTGACGAAGCTTACTTTTGAAAGCGCTGGTTATAATGTGGCCAGTCTCCTCCCATAGGTCCATCTCTATACAAAATGAATGTAACACTGTTAACCAATGAGAAAAGAAAGTTTGTCTCCGTATCTGCATAAATGAATGTAACTCTGTCAACCAATGAAAATAGAGTTTTTATATCTGTATTTACATATTCCTAATGTGCTGATACCCCTACTGTCTGTGGAGTAGCTTTTACAAGAAAACTGAAATAAAATGAAGAGAGATTTTTGCCACAGCACTCACCTACCTATGTTGGACAGTCTTCAAAAATAAAGCTTTTGAAAACCAAAAGGAAGACTTTAGTGGTTTTATTCAACTTCTGAAATAGGAAAATATGAGATCGTAGATCGAGGACTGGGTTTATTCTCTTAAATTGACTTGGAAGCTTGTCTGGCTAGATTGAGTTCATCAGCTGGAATGTAATCTTTGTATGGTTACTTATTTTTAGGAAAAGCAGATGTTTCTAATCTGACTTATTTTTCCAAGTCCTACAGAGTGTCATATATATAGATTTTTTTAAAAAAAGACATTTTAAATTATTTTCGCTTTTTATTAATGTACCTATATCCTTATTATATCCTTTCACAGTGAATACTCTAATTTGTTACCAAATCTAATTCATAAGGGGACAAATTCTGTAAAGTTTGTTGAATCTAGCCTATTGCACCAATATCAGTGCAAACGTTGCAGATAAGTCTGTAATATGAAAATATGTCTCAGTGAATTTAGAATATCTCATAACATAGTTTCTCAATAGTATCAGCATACTATATATCAGTCACAGCTTCTCTAAGTCATAAAAAATGTCTCACAAAGCATGATGTACATTAACAAATTTATGGAAATTATATCACAAGCTAAGTCCCCAACATTCGTAAATAGTTATCTACAACAGAATCTCTCCAGTAAGGTTAGCGACAACTATAGAATATCTCTATAAGTCCTTTATTATTAAAATACACTATTTCTCACTTATGGATTTTGACAGAATCTATAACATTTCTAATATAAAAATAAAGGTGGGGGACAATCATACACATACCAATGACGTAATAATAATACATGGTCACAAATCTAAAATTTCTACTATATAAACAATATCAGGCTGTGCACATGAATTTCAACAATATACACTGGTTAATATGTAACATACAAGTATAACAAGAGCAAAAATAGAGCTTCCACATGTTGACCATGGAACAAAACAAACAGATGAAAATGGATGAGAATTATAACAAAAGCTAACATATACCATTCATAAGTGTAAGATATATGACATACCTACAAAGGTGGAAGGGAGGTGGACAACATGGACCCACATCAAGGAAGACATGGCATCAAATCTATAGCAAACAATAAAGCAGGACAACAATATGTAAGTTGACACATTTCATATGCATGCAGACACCACCACCACATAGGGTGGTGTTGAAGTCAACCCAAAGTACATTGAAGCAAATGGCCAGTGTATGTCACATGGGCAGACTCATTGCCAATGTCAACATATGGATATATATATATATATATATATATATATATATATATATATATATATATATATATATATATATATATATATATATATATATATATATATATATGTATATATATGTGTATATATATTTATATATATATATATATATATATATATATATATATAAATCCTGCACATAGTATTGTGCAATCATATAACAGCAACAGGCATAGGTAAGCAACCTAAGTATTGGTATCACATAAACATATAGTGTCACGTCAATGTAAAACATGTGGAATAAACCCCTGCATTTATATGTCACTGACCCTGGTTATTAATGAACAGAGGATGACCCTGTGAGCAACATTACAGCATAATATCATGAAGTCAATGACTGCCCACAGTTCCAAGGTATAACAGTGTTTCTTTATGGATCAGAATATGTGCAGAGCCAGATACATAAATCATTAAATATGTACACCATTTTCAGAAATGTGTGAATTTATGTAAATAAGGAATAGATGGGGCAATGTAACATAGGGCAAATATGACATGCTGTACTGTTACTGCATAAATTATCATTTCATGAGCATTACATCAGCGGTTTATGCATTCAGTAAAAGAAGACTGCCCATATGTATGAAATATAATTATATGATACAACATGGCATCAGAATTGCCAACACATGCCACACATGATGCCAGTATGTCAGCGGGGCAGCATGACAACTGTCAACCAAAACACAGTGGTAAGGACATGTCTTTCTGTTGCATATGCATGACATGGCAAGCCACAGATCATATCCATACAACTTTGATACTGGTAAAATATGGGCAACATGTAGTTTAGGTACTGCTGTCAGTAACACACATGTTTACAGTGGAACTGTCACAGCAGTAGCTGTATGTTAGCTGACAAAACTCATGGACAGCTGAATGTTGAATGATAGTATAATGTGATAGTGTGGGCCATGCACACATTGAAACATAATGCTAAATGTCACACATCTGCAACACATATACATTTGGATAAATATCACATAAGCATGGCAGAAAATGGTATGTATGCACGAGTGTGCATGTACAGTCCAGTCACAAATATGGCTAACACCAATGTAGCAGTATTACATAAGTGGATCACACAAATAATATTTATGGAGCTGAGGGACCACCCTGATGGGGATGAATACTGCAAATGATTTATCAGGCTATCTCCCTGAAAGAATCATGCATAGCCTGTGCCATGTATTGGAAGAAATTTCCCATCATGTCCCTCATCTGTGTATGAAACACATCTAACACTACCTTCTGGATCTGCTTTCAATAATCATCTTATTAAGGAGCCTGGAGTTGTCTCCTCTGGGGTGCAGCAGGGATGATGGCACATGCAGGAGTGGCTTCTTCATCATCCTCCTCATCTCTGTCATGGTTGTCGTCATCGTCTAAGGAATTTGGCAGTGGTCTGGCATACACTCTTCACTGACGTCTGATGGGTGAGCACCCATGGATCCCATGCTCTGTCAAGGTGAATCACAATACAAGACAGAAATTATATATGCATACCTGATACTACATGACTGCATAACATATGCACTGTGACACAATAAACAGGTAGAAAACAGTCATTACAGAACCTTAGAATGCGTTATGGCCATAGTCAAATGTACCACCATATGTGATGTATGTCAGTAATCAAAACCATAACAATGAAAAACACATGTCTATCAGTCTGCATATTCCTGTGAAAACCATAGCTAACATTAAACTGAAACTGATGTGCACATCTGCAATCTGACAAACATTAAGCAACATCGCACTGACGTGTGATGTCTGCATATGAGAATAAAGGTATATCAGCACACATTGCAGGTCTCATTAACAACACATTCTCAGATGAAATGGCTAAAAATTATTATATAGAACAATTATAATTAACAGATTTGCTGTTAGATGATGGTCCCTCATGCACACAACACCTTCCCTATGTCTCATTATGTATACTTATGGATGTTTTCAATACAGGAACATGTCAGGGCTACTGTATCCATCATACAGTGTGAGCAGCTTACTCAAGGCCATGCTGTGGCATGCATAACACAGCTTACTAGTGGAAATCCTGCTACGACTTAGACACTTGCTTATCTGCCAGCTTTATACATGATAAGCATAATAAACAAAGTCAGCACACTTCCATATCTTGACATTTGCAGAGAAGCTTGTCATGACACTGTGTCATGCAACACTCACATGAGTCTACAGTGCAAAACAACACTGGGAAATGACAACATAATAGTAGTAGTGAGGCATGCACTGTTTAAGACTGTTGTATGCCTCAGTAAATTGTTCAGCTGACTGTCTGACAGAATATCATTAATTCCATGTTTCTTCTAATGCTTGTGTTCCATGTGTCTGTCAATTTAATGAGTCATATGAACATCCACCAATTAACACATTGTTATAATGAAGATAGAACGAGATAGCAATCCAGTTGGAAACATAAAAGCCACACGCAAAATAGCTAAGTGAGGCAACATGGTCACTGGCTGACCCCACATCACTTTCTGGAATAAAACACAACACACAAGTAAATAATGTGCAGTCCTAAACACAGAGACAGCCTGTGACACATGAAAATCTAATATATGTTGAACAAACAGTATTGTACGTCTATAAATGTATGAGTGCCCTGCATACATTTATTAGCAATCACTACCCTGCAAAATGCAAAATGCATGATGCTTCTTGCTGTTTATGCAATATATAGAAATGAGAATACCTATGTGCACAAGTATCCCTTAACACAGGATACAAGTATGATTAAACCAAACCATGAAAGGTTTTGTATCCAGATGTGATACCTATATACTGAACTGAAGGGCATACCAAACAGTCCACCAACAACAGTATGAATACTGACACAGCAGACACCCATTCAGTATGTGAATAGGCAGGCTATGCAGATTGGTCACAGAGAACCAGATCCACCCATAGAAGTGTGCCAACAGATAAATTACAAACAGCATGCAAAACACTATTAACTTATATGTGAAAAATACGCCACTAAAGCACTGAGACAGTCACACATAAATGATTGTCATTTAGGTTATGGCCTACACTTTAAAACTTATCTTCAGCAAACATGGCTTGCAGTTAAATATGTAAACATAGTTTTTGGTAATTCGTACTTGTAAACACAAGTATTGTCTGACTATTGCATTTACCTTAATGATGCATGATGAGTATTCTTGCATTATAAGTAGTATATTGGGGTCTATATTGAAACATCGAACGCTGAAAACAGCGAACAATGTTTCATCGACACATTTTCAACGAAAGGTGAAAAGGTCAAAACCACAGAACAGCGATTTCTTTCCTAGGGAAAGAAATCGCTGTTCCAACATACCCTAACCCTAATTGTACCCCCCCAAAAAAAACAGTAAAAAACTAAATACACATATGCATGTAACCCAACCATACATCTAACGGAATAAAAAAACAGGAAACATTTTAAAACATATGCACTTACTTTAACCCGCACCCTAACCTTAAGGTCAGTAACTCTCACACATTTACATAAACAGTTCCAAACACATACACACTTACCTTAACCCTAATTCTACTCCCAAAAACAAAAGTAAACAGCTGAAAACACATACACATGTAACTCAACTATACATCTAACGCAAATTAAAAAACAGTAAACACTTTCATATATATGCACTTATCTTAACCCGCACCCTAACCCTAAAGTCAGTGACTGTTGCACATTCACGCTCGGGAGCTATACCGGACAAGGGACCACACTACACTGCAGAACACGGCAAAGCAACGAAGCGGTCAAGCGACTTCTTTCCCAGGGAAAGAATTCGCTGAACAGCCGCTTCGCTGTTTTGCCTGTTCGCTCTATATGTGTCGACAAAAACACATTTGACAAAATGCGTTTTCATCTTTTTAATAGGAACCCTATATATGGTAATGTCAAACATACAAGCCTGTAAAAATGATCACATCTATTTTATTTACAAATACATACAAAGGAATCAACAGACCTCTCTCCCTGCACTGTGCCTCCAGCCTGTGCATCCACTCGATGCACAGGGCACGATTACAACTATGGTCCTCATCACCTGCAAAAATAAAATGGCATGTATGAATGATGTAGGTATAAAATAACAGTGATATACATTGCTGTTAAATAAAATCAAGAATTCAATACACAGGAGGTTCAGATTCAAAAGTTTACTAGTGTACACCAGGAGGCAAAAAACGTACAAGTACAGAATTTTGTCTAACATGAAACAGGAAGCACACAATTTTATATAGGTTTAACATTCAAGCTGTGCCCACCTTACTGACGTGGTATGTCACAGGGCATCTACATCACTTTAGCTTACAGTCCTCTATTCATTAAAACTGCTGATGCTGTATATTTTAAAAACGTTTTCCTCTGGTAACAATACGGCCTTGCTATCCACCTGGTCAGACATAATGTCTTTCTGTAAAGTTACTTCTTCAAGGTTTCATATCAGTTTGAATACAATAGCAGATTCAGTCTTTTAATACACATCTTTGTTCTCTGTTACACTTTCTCACCAGCTGCATGCTATCTCAGTAATACATATACAAGGCCAAATCATCCCAGCAGGAAAGAGCAGAAGATTTCATTATTTCACACATTTAATTTCCTGACCCAGCAGATAATCATTTGTGAAAAGCATAAACATTAAAACTTGCTAAGCTAGCATCTGCCAGGGTTGAAGGTCAGCTTGCTTCAAGCTACACTGCAGTTTCAAAACTACTTTACATTTAAACATGAATTAATCTTCTCTACTATATGATTAATAGAATAAAATGCATTATATACTACTTTGCTTTTAAACTAGCATTTCTCATATATTCAAATACACATTTTTCTAACATTTTCCCCCTATTAATACTTTTTATTCTATTTTGAAGTATGCATAGTGTCATTTCATCTCCCAACTTCTTCCACTTAGGATTTTCAGCTAGGTGAGTCATTCAATCTATACTTCAGAAAAAATGTCATCTGAGATCAATTTTTCAATCTCAATATCTTGGTACAAAGTTTCAGTAACAGATACATCAATAAAATCTTTGATTAATCTTTTCATGCAGGGAATTCCACAGCAAACACATGCTCCTATTAGGAGTATACCCACACAAATGGCAATCAGAATATTCATTAGGATGGAACCCCACCCCCCAAATAGATTCTGGAAAAAGTCCGTCAGTGGGTTTGGGCCTGGTTCAGTCATGGCTGATACTTGCTGAATTACCTCTAGGTGATTATTAATTTCATGCCTGTTATCTGGTATATACATACAGCATTCTTCTTTGATAAGCCCGCACGTACCACCTCTCGACGCTAGGATGAAGTCAAGAGCCATTCGATTTTGTAGCCCAACAGTTCTCATTGCATTCAGTTCATCAGTCACCAGTTCTAGGGCAGAAAAAGTTGCATTACTCATTACTTCTAGAAGTTTCGACAACTTCCTCAGCTCCCAGATCGATTTGACTGCTCCATAGGCTGGGAATATTCCTGCCCAGGATATAACACTGTCACGTAAGTCCATATGAGTCAATTTGCTTTTGTCTTTCACGGCATTATGATCTTTCCAGCCAGCTTCGATCTTTCCGACTGGATTCACAGGTTTTTCAACTGGACCTTCAGGTTTTCGAGCTATTTCTCTCACGTTTCGTATCTTACCCAAAGGTAATTCTGTAGTATGTCTTATTGCCGGAACCAAATAACCCAAAAAACAACTGCCGGACCAATTCTCAGGCAACTATTTATATGCCTTTTTCCCACAAATAAAATAACAGTTTTCTACTTTAGTACTAATACGCATCAGCCCTGCACGAAACATTTTCTGATCTATAACTGACAATTGTTTGAACAAAACTGGATTTTTGCGAATGTCATTCATGGTTGTTTTCAATGAGTTCAAATATGAGTCATAATTAGTATTGCAAAAAGTATTGCCATTACTATTCTTAATATAACATCGGTAAGATATGGCTATATTACAATTGCTCCAGCCCACCTGGAGGGTATCATTTTTATAAAAACATACAATTCCTTTTTGTGTGACAGGTAAAAATAAAGCTATTTTGTCCTGTGATCTCACAGTTCCTGTATCGAAGAGTAAATTCTCCCAAGTCTCATTTATCCCCAAAGGGACAGCGGAAATTATCAGTCCTCCATATGCTGTTGGTATAGCTGTACAAACCCAGCAATTTGAAATGTTCATAGTCTCTGCATATACACGTTTCATGGCTAGGTATGTGTTAAAATTTGGATGCCAGTCTATGGACGTTTCGTCACGCCTTCCCACTTTTACTTGTGTGGTTGTGTGTAGGATAAACCACAACAAGAGGAAAATTGTCACAATTACAGTCAATAAATGTACACTCAACAAAATGATTATGCAACATTTCTGGGGTTGATCTAAATTTCTATTTGCTTTGTTTTTGGCCATCTTGGTCTGGTTGTGTATCAGTCACAAAGTTTTTATCAAGTTGAAAGTTCTTTACCGGTTTGCAGTGTGTCAAATGAACCCAGGACATCCTCTCGGCCACTCTAACTGCAGTAGGCATTGCCAACAGACCCTGGTATGGTCCCTCCCACTTTGGACTCACCCAATTCTTCCTTTTCGTCACTTTCAGCCAGACAAACGTCCCAGGGGCCAAGACTGCTTCCACCGGTCTGGTCTGTTCCTTATCTGAAAAAGAGTTAAACTGCAAAACAGATTTATTTGTTAACAATTTCCTCATATAACTAGCTAATGAACTGTCAGCCTCTTGCTCTGCAGGCATGAGAGCTTTCCACTGAGGCACATAATATGCTCTCTGAAAAACCATTTCAAAGGGAGTCAAACCCTTTACATTTGGAACTGTTTTCATACTCAGCAGTGCCAAAGGCAGACAGTGTATCCAATTCTTCTGGGTCTCCTCAACTAGCTTCCTAAGCTTATTTTTGAGGGTACCATTGTACTTTTCCACCAGTCCTGCTGTCTGTGGGTGGTAGGCACAATGGTTCTTTAAGGAGATACCAAAAAATCTCCCAAGTTGCTGGATTGTCTGATTTATGAAATGAGTGCCATTGTCACTATAAATCCTTTCCGGAATACCAAATCTAGGGATTATCTGTTTTATCAGGGCTTTCGCCACTGTTGCTGCATCCGGGTTTTTGGTTGGAAAAGCTTCTACCCATTTAGAAAACATGCCTACAATAACTAAACAAAACTTTTTCCCTTCACACTTATTCAATTCTATGAAATCCATACAAATAGTATGGAATGGGTATGATGGTATAGGAAAACTTCCTTGCTTGGTTTTAAATGCCCCTTGTGCATGGTGCTTGTTACAAGTATGACAAGCTGCACAAAATTTTTGTGTGTAATTTGTGAATCCATATGTTTGGAATATTCGGTTTACTAACTGTACCATCCCCCCTTTTGAGACATGCCACTGCCCATGGCTCAACAAAGCTGCATATCTAAATAAATTAGACGGCAATATCGGTTTTCTCTCTTTGGAAATGTACAGTCCATTTTCAACAATTGCACCTCATTTTACCCATTTTTGTTTTTCTGCTTTTGTAATAAGCATCTGCATTGTTTTTAACATGTCTAAATCTAAAATCTCAGAGGGCTGTAATTCCTCATTCAAAAGTAAAGTTTCTGAGTCTGAGGCTGCTTGCTTTGCAGCTGCATCAGCTCGTCAATTGCCTTTTGAAATCTTATCCTGTTGTTTCGTATGAGCTACTTATTTACAAATAGCTACTTTGGTAGGTAACTGAATAGATTCTAATAACTCCAAAATAAATTGCGCATGATTAATAGGTTTTCCACTAGATGTTATCATTCCTCTATTTTTCCATTGTTGTGCAAATACATGCACTGTAGAAAAAGCATACTGGCTATCAGTATATATGTTTACACACTTGTTTTTTGCTAAAGTACATGCCCTCGTCAAAGCTATCAATTCTGCTGCTTGTGCAGATAAGTTATGTGGTAAGGATTGGGCTTCTAAAATTTCAGTGTCTGTAACTACTGCATACCCTACTAGATTCTTCCCTGTAGGACCCCTTCTGCATGAGCCGTCCACGTAATATGTCACCTCGGCATTATCCAAGGGCATATCTGTGAGATCTTGTCTAGGTAAAGCTAACTGTTCAATTTCCTGCAGGCAGCTGTGTGGTGTGCCATCCGCAGGAGATGGAAGTAATGTTGATGGATTTAATGTCGTACATCGTTCAATTGTCATGTGAAGTTGGCTCAGCAGTATAGTCATACATGAAAGATGTCTAGCAGGAGAGAGGTATGCCACTTTTTCTTGCAGTAAAATTATTGCAACTGCATGAGGCACTCTCAATGTGAGGGGGTGGAATAACACCACTGAGGCCGAAGCTTGTACCGCCATTGCAGCTGCAACTACTGCTTGTACACAGTGAGGCAAAGATCGCGCCACTGGATCTAACTGCGATGAATAATAGGCTATGGGGCGTTGCTTATCCCCATGTTGTTGCATCAATACTGACGTCATATATCCTTGCTTGCAATCTACGGTCTGAAAGAACCGTTTGTGATAATTTGGAAGTCCTAAAACTAATGAAGAAGCTATCAACTGCTTCAACCTGCAGAAAGCCGTTTCTGCTTTGGGTGTCCATTGTAAGATATCTTGTGCTGCCATTGGTGTTTTATATATCAAGTCAGTCAGTGGAGCAGATTCCAAAGCATAATTTGGTATCCAGCTCCGACAGAAATTAGTTGTACCCAAGAAAGACATAATTTCCTTCTTGTTTGCTGGTTTGGGTGCTTGCAAGATTGCTGTTTCCTTGTCTAATATTCTACCTTCATTGGATATTACATATCCCAAGTATCTAACTTGTTTTCTCCAAAGTTGTAACTTACTTTTGTTTACTTTTTATGTCCTTGAGTTGCTAAAAATTTTAATAACGCTACAGTATCCTACCTGCATTGTTGTTGGGTGGGGGCTGCTAGCAAGATGTCATCTACATAAAGTAGAATTTGACTACCTCCCGGTGGGGTAAACCCTGCCAGGTTGCTAGCCATTTCTTGTGCAAATTTTGTTGGGCTCTCACAATATCCCTGTGGTAGTCGAGTATATGTATACCTTTTACCCTGAAATGTAAATGCAAACCAATATTGACTATCAGGATGTATAGGTATTGAAAAGAAAGCATTGCTAATATCTACCACAGAGAAATACTTCTGTTGCGGTTTTAAATCATTTAACAAGGTATGTGGGTCTGGCACCGTAGGTGCTCTAGGTATTACTGCATTATTCACAGCTTGTAAATCTTGTACCATCCGACATTCCTCGTTTGCTTTTTTAACAGGAAATAGGGTTGTATTACATGGTGAATCAGGAGATTCTACCAGTACTCCTTCTTTGAGTAATGCTGCTATTATAGGCTTAATTCCTATTTCTGCATCCTTTCTCAAAGGGTATTGTCTTTTCTGTGGTCTAAAAGCTGACTTTGGGGTAATTGTAACTGGTCCTGCTGTTCGAATAAGTCCTACATCTGACTTGCCTGTTGACCAAAGAGTTGTTGGAATTTCACATAAGGACTTTTCTTCTTCTTCTAATAGAAATGCTAATCAGCTGTCCTCGCTAGATTGCAAGTGTACAGCTGGATGTGTCTGTGTCAACCAATTCAGTTTTTGCTTTTGTATCCCTTGTTCTGATAGTTCTAAATCAGTCTGTTTCTCCCATCTTGTTATTTTTTCTCCTAAGTCTGCCCATTTTACACTTTTGTTCTTTGTCAAGCTGACATGTGGTAATTGATTTGATCTATATAATGCAAGGAATTCTTGAGGTAATGAACAGCTGACTACAGTGTTCCCCTCAGTATCCCAGTACAAAGTACGCAATACTAGTCTAGTTGCACGATTTCTGAACAATTCTTGCTCATACTATCAGGTCCTGGTGTAGTACAGTAGTATAGAGTACAGTGTAACAAATGCTGTCGATCAGTGTCAAGGGAGGGGGCTTTACTGATGGCTATGTTCATCAGTTCCTCGGTTACTGCCCCTGGACCAGTCGTGACTAGGTCCTGGCTGTACCAGTAAAAAGTTTCACCCACCGATCGCACTACAAAGGTATCCATTTGTCTATGTGCCTCCATACCTTGTACAGCTGGAACTACTGCTATGCCAAATATCTGCATAAGGTCTCTGCCCAATAGGTTTATTGGACACTTTGCAGAAGCAACAATTTTACTTCTCTGGGTCATACCTGAAATAGGGTCAGTTATTGCTATATCACGGGAAAGTGGTTCCCTGTATAGCTGTCCGTTTGCTGCTTTCACTAGCATATAATCAGGTGATTCAGAATGTTCTGGTAACTTGGAGGGGTGTATGAAAGTCCGTGACGCTCCTGAGTCACACAGGAATTTGACTTCCCTTCCCTCCACCAGAAGTGTAACTTCTGGTTTCGTATCGGCTAAGTAGAGCTCTAAGCTCAATAATGCTAAGTCCAAAATTTCATTTTCTTCATCTTCCACATCTACTTGCACTTCCTCAACTCCTTCTATCACATTTACACTTGTTTTCTGTTTATTAACTTTTCCTGATGATTTCTGACTTTCACATGATGTATCTTCACTATCATACAGTTAGTCCTCATCTCCCTTATCTTCTGTAATTACCTTTTTGTTTTGCTTACAATCCCTTGCTAGATGTCCCTTTTTCCCACACTTGAAGCATTCACCTCTCTTTTTTCTCTCTTCAAAATCTTCTGATCATTTGTCAGACTGTTTGTTTCCCTGGGCATTCTTCTTCCCCTTTTTACCTGACTGTAACACAAATACTTCAGCTCCGTCTTCAGCAGTGAAGACCTGTGCCTTCTTTTTCTTTTTACTATTAAAATGTATTTCAGCATGTCTAGCGTATTCAAGTAAGGCTTGTAGCCTCCCTGTTTGATGGTCTATCATATGCTTCGTAATGAAGCTACTAATAGGTGCAATGCAACCTTTCAAATATGCATTTTTCAATTGTTGTTCATACGGGGACTCATTCGTTTGGTTCTCAGGAACCGACATACCGCTATGATTATTAAAACATTCTAATAATCTAGCATAGTACCCATCTATTGTTTCATTTTCCTGTTGTATGCATTGATTAATGCAAGTCCAGTCTGCTCTAGGTTTCCATTTCTTAGAGATTCGGTCTGTTAGACCTTTCACTCTGTTGTCTAACTCTGCGTCACTATGTGGGAGTGGTTTAAGCTCTGCATTACGAGGATTCCAGGTGCCACAAATCATGTGCCAATCTGGACCTATAATTTGTCTTACTACTTTTTCTACTTCTTCCCCATTCAAGTGATAACTCAACCTCATGCCTTGTAAATCTTCTAAAAATTTCGTAAAATTAACTTTCGGATGGGGGATTCCCTCAGTAGCCTTCTGGATATATTCCAGTGTCCATGGTCTGTATACTAAGAGTGTTGGGTTTTGCCCTTCCTGTCCTGCCTGAGGATTTGGAACTTCTATAAGTGGGCATATTTCTTCCTCACTCTCATCCTGTAGGTTTCTCTCTATTTGATATGATTCTGTGTCCCTATGTGTTTTACGTGTTCGGGACCTAGTTTCAATAGGATCTCTAACAAATGGTTGTGGTCTTGCTGAAACTTCAGGATAACGCGGAGGCAGACCAGCCTGTCCACTCGCTTCATATCCTGAAAAGGGTAAGGGAGGGGGCAAGGGAGGAGGGGGGAGATGTTGCTATTACCAAGTTATTATCTTCTTTGTCTAAAAACAATGTTTTTGAATTTTTCAGCTTCTGTTCTCTACGATTTGCTTCCTCAATCCACCTGTGTGCCTGAGGAATGCCTAATTGGCATTGCTTTTTTGCCTGACCTCCCGCATCAGATTTAAGCTGTTTAAGGAGTTTATCTAGTGAAGTTTTATCTAGTTTACCATCAAATTCATATTTGTTAACCCATTTCGTATAATACCTAACGTTATCGGAACGTTGTGATTGCATGTATTTTGCGTCTTCGGTTAGGGGCGGATCTCACGATGTTTTTAATGCACCGATTTCCCATAGTAATGAAAATGTTACGTAACCCTTTTTTTTTTTATCACGTGATATCAAATTCTCAGTTCCTGTTCACAGTTTATCTAGAATAACTGCCTACCTTATTCTGTTACCCTGATCTATGACCAAATATACAGTACTTCCTTTTGTCCCTGATCTGCAAAACAAATCTTGACAATAATATACTGTAACCTAGTCCCTGATCTAAAACAGAAAAAAGGCAAATTCTTCCTACCTGAGCCTCCGGTATTGAATCGTCCAATATCCACTCTTCGGCCACAGATCAGAAAGTGGCCAGCGTCTTTAAACGACAATTCAGTCGGAGGTCTTTACACCCAAGAAGAACCGTTTCGGTAACTTCTCCTGCTCAGTATTTGACCACCGGTAGACTCTGATCTGCAGCTGTCCGAGGGAATTCTGGCTAAGAACGACCAAACTGTTAAATAAAATCAAGAATTCAATACACAGGAGGTTCAGATTCAAAATTTTACTAGTGTACACCAGGAGGCAAAAAACGTACAAGTACAGAATTTTGTCTAACATGAAACAGGAAGCACACAATTTTATATAGGTTTAACATTCAAGCTGTGCCCACCTTACTGACGTGGTATGTCACAGGGCATCTACATCACTTTAGCTTACAGTCCTCTATTCATTAAAACTGCTGATGCTGTATATTTTAAAAAAGTTTTCCTCTGGTAACAATACGGCCTTGCTATCCACCTGGTCAGACATAATGTCTTTCTGTAAAGTTACTTCTTCAAGGTTTCATATCAGTTCAAATACAATAGCAGGTTCAGTCTTTTAATACACATCTTTGTTCTCTGTTACACTTTCTCACCAGCTGCGTGCTATCTCAGTAATACATATACAAGGCCAAATCATCCCAGCAGGAAAGAGCAGAAGATTTCATTATTTCACACATTTAATTTCCTGGCCCAGCAGATAATCATTTGTGAAAAGCATAAACATTAAAACTTGCTAAGCTAGCATCTGCCAGGGTTGAAGGTCAGCTTGCTTCAAGCCACACTGCAGCTTCAAAACTACTTTACATTTAAACATGAATTAATCTTCTCTACTATATGATTAATAGAATAAAATGCATTATATACTACTTTGCTTTTAAACTAGCATTTCTCATATATTCAAATACACATTTTTCTAACAATTGCTCAGATCAAGTTTTCTAAATTTTAACTTGAAGAACATCACAGAATCACCATGCACATTTTGGAATGTTATACACACATAGTCCTTTACATCTTGGACGAGAACTGAAGACAGATTGGATGACCTGAGATTCAAACCTGAAACTCTAAGCTACAGCCACACTCTAACCCTGATACCTACCTGCCTAGCTAATCCATCTTTCGTGTGATTGTATGGTGCGAATGCAGTGAAAAGAACTGGAGGTATAAAAGTACAACTTGTGTATTTATGAAAATAAAATTGCAAGCATGAATGCATGTCAGCACAGTGGTCACAACAAAAAACTACAATTGTAAGCTTTCATTTCTCAGACAGTGGAACACTGTCATGTAACACATAGCTGCTGTTAACAGACCACTACAAAGTGCTGTACATCACTGACACAAAGTATTTCATGTGGGAGGACAGATATTTATTGGCAAAGTAAACATTATAACTCAAATGTATTCATTATATCAGGGTATCTCCCTGTTCTACAGTCTAAATGTATGTCTGACCATCTCATTCTCTACAAATATAAGGATGAGAAGGTTGCTCAATTCAAGTTAATAAAGAATGACAGAACTATACATGAAATTCAAGTTGAAAATGTTAGCATGTTCCACAAACTTTTTAGCAGAAATATACCAGTCTGTTCCAAACTTTACACATAACACCTTAATAAAAGAGGTACTGTTATGGAAATATGTATAGAAATCCAGTAAATAAATGAGGTGGTCATAAGCATGCTCATAATAACCATTAATATCAATAAGCAGGCATGTAGAGTAGCATTTCTGAAAGTCTTTGAAAGATACAATGATCAGAATGTAATGAGAGCTCTCCCCTATGTGGAAATGAACACACACCTTGCCAAGATATATGCATGTTAGTCTATTGCTTTGAACAGATGAGTGTGTGTGTGTGTGTGTGTGTGTGTGTGTGTGTGTGTGTGTGTGTGTGTGTGTGTGTGTGTGTGTGAGTGTGTGTGTGCGTGTGTGTGTGTATCTATATTCCTGCAGATAAAGAATGAATACAGAAACATCCGACACATAAATGCTATAGGCACTCATGCTCCACAAAAGTGCCAGATATCATCAAGTTTTCATACATAGAAAATATGTTTAAACAGTCGGACATGCATTGAGCTTGTGTTAAACAAATGAAACTTTAATAATGAGTTGCACTTTGTAAAGCAAAACAGACTAACAAAGTTATTTATGAGATAGTATTCACACATAGACAAGTAGACTACACAATATTGTTGAATTATTTTGGATAACAAAAAAATGCCTAGTCATCGGCAACCTTGGCATCAGTGATTCACGACCATACTGGATGTGTGAAATGATGTCCTTTTATGTTGGAAAACATGTACATCTACAATATTCATATTATATACATGATAAACATTAAATAAATAACCCCCATGATAATACAGGGAGAACAGCTACTTTGCCTTCTTAATTATCCAGATGAGCTAACCTGTAAGAACAGCTACTTAATGGTTTTAAAAGGAATGTATCTGATATATCTGGTACACAGCTACATCTCTGAATTCCTTAACAACTAAGAGTTATTTTTAACTTGTTCAGCCTGGTTAGAGGGGCATCAGTATATCTTATAATGGAGTCCTCTATGGCGAGAGTCCTAGGAAGTATGTTTGCTTGCCTTAGGGGCTGAGTGTTTCAGGCTCCAATGAAAGTGACAGTATGTGTGGTGTTATGTTAGGTGTTATTTTTTCTGAGTGCTTTTGGGCTTGCTGAGACAGAGCTTTGACAATAAAACTAAACTTGTTTAGAAAGACTGCTTTTAAGTGCCTAGGCATATATTAGTCTATCTGCGTGTGCTATGTGAGGTGGGTGTTGTGTGCATGGTTTTGACAACCTGGTATGTACTTGTATGTGAGAGTTTAGGCCCCAGTATCATTGTGTAAGTACACTTCTCACTAAATATGTCTGCTTCTTTAAGGATTACTTGGTTGTTGGTAAACTTGAGACAATTGTTACATTGTCTCAAGATGCCCATATCCACCAAGCTTGTTATAGAGAAGTTAGGAAATTGCATAACCATACTGTCCAGTCTTTTGATTAGTGAGCTACAAGGGGGTGATATATTGGGGTTAGAAGGCTATGAAGTGTACTTTGTTTATGCAGACTAATAAAGGTGCTTTATTGAGGCAGATTATTCTAAACAGTACTAAATTGTACTAACTTTAATGTTTACACAATACTGAAGTCTACTAAATCTATAAGTATTGCCACTTGATGCTTAACTAGCTGCTCTAAGCTTGTCAGCACGCAAGGTATTTGCTCTATATTGCTGCTTTACAGAGTACAGTTTTATGGATCATTCTATAGGGAAAATTTGCTTTCTAGGTGTTTGCTACTGCACAGGGCACTGCTAACCCATGCAAATGTGCAAAATTTATAGCAGCAAACAAAAAAACAGAAAACTAACTAATGAGCCCTCAGGTAAATAAAATGACTACACTATGAGCCCTTTTGTGTATTTCCCAACTTATATAGGCCAGGCAAACACCTTCTGTCACAAGATGAATAAACCTAGTCCTCCTAATATAAAAGCAGTAGAAGAGACACACAAGTGCAATGCTACCACAAATCATCTAAACAGCTAGACAGAATTCCCACAACTGCAAATCTGCAAATTAAAATACAAAATTGAAGTCCAAGAACAAACTAAAAATGAAATCAGATAACTTTTATTTTGCTAAAACAAGGAAAAAAGCAGAAAAGTGCAAAAAAGTATCACAACACAAGTCACTATAAGTGCAATTTAAATATTTAAGCAGAATTGAAATAATTCCCTTTCCTTTTTGATGAAAAGCTAGTGACTCACAGTCCCACTCTTCTCCAAGTCTTGGATCTGCAAATGATATACATATTGGCACAAAAGCTCTATGGACTAACTCCGGCCTTGCCCTTGCACATATTATAGTACATTCTTCAATATTATACAATTCCTCCCCTAAAACGTGCACGCTGATTGGCCAGCCCAACCAGCGTGCCCGTTGTAAATCCCTCAATATACTAACGGAAAAAGGTCCGGTCGCCCGGACTTTTTCCGTTAGTATAAAACACTGTCTCGCTATGTTAAAAGAGTTTAACATAGCGACACAGATTTAAAAAAAGCAACAGAGATCTCCATTGCTTTTTTTAAAGCTGTCTCGCTATGTTAAACTCCTTTAACATAGCTTAACAATGTGTAAAAGCAACAAAGATCTTGCGATCTCCGTTGCTTTTAAAGTGTCTCGCTATATTAAATGGGTTTAACATAGCGAGACAGCTTTAAAATAAGCAACGGAGATATCCGTTGCTTATTTTAAAGCTGTCTCGCTATGTTAAACCCATTTAACATAGCGAGACAGTTTTAAAAAAAAAAAAAAGCAACAGAGATCGCAAGATCTCCGTTGCTTTTTACTGTTTCGCTATGTTAAATGGGTTTAACATAGCGAGACAGCTTTACAATAAGCAACGGAGATCTCCGTTGCTTATTTTAAAGCTGTCTCGCTATGTTAAACCCATTTAACATAGCAAAACAGTAAAAAAAAGCAACGGAGATCTTGCGTTCTCCGTTGCTTTTGCCCACAGCTCTGATGTACTGCGTAGGCATGCGCAGTACATCAGAACTGCCGCAGAATACCAGACAGCTGCAGAAGGGCAGTAAAGAGGCATTATATAATGCCATTATTTAAGAAAAGTAATTATTTCTTTTCTTAAATAATGTCATTGTATAATAGCAATAACCCACTTCTGGGTGTGGGTAATGCTGGATTTACCCACGGTTGGCTTTGTTTGGTCCCTCAGGCTTATTGCTATAATAGCACTCATTACTATAATAATACATTCAAAGGACATCCTTTCTTAACTCCTCTGTTTGCTTTTATTCTCTTCCTTAACCATCTTTTAACTAATGGTTTCATCCAGATATTTACAGAAATATATCTAATAATGATATATATATATATATATATATATATATATATATATATATATGTATATATATATATATATATATATATATATATATATATATATATATTTTTTTTTTTTTTTATTCTATCACTAATACCTTAATTTTCCAATATATCCCATAATCTGCCATGTGTAACAATGTCAAATGCCTATCCCAGTAACAAAAGAACTTTATATAATAATTTACTTAATCATTTCTGCATTATTTTATAAAATATTTTGGAAAGAGTATTTTTCAAGTTAATGATCTCCAAGTACTAATATCTTCTCCGTATCCTTTTTTATAAATAAATTTAATCTCTCTCTCTCACATGTCTTCATTTCTAATACAATTTTGGATCCATTCATTCATTATTTTGATAATTGTCTTCTTCTGATTTACTTTCATAGTTGTGTAACTTGTACATGGTATACCAGCAGGTCCTACAGAAGAATTTTCAAGATATCTTCCCTAATATAGGATTAAATTCTTCCAATGTTCTCTCCATTTCTAATAATGTATTATCCTTTACCATAGGTTTTTAGCATTCACTGTTTTCCAGTGTATATATTTCCTGGTACTGTATTATTCAATAATTATCATATCTGTCATTGCACTAATAATTATTCCCATTGTATTTTAATACTTTTCAGTTTACAATCTCCTGTTTAATGTTTTACATAAAAGGAGAAACTAATTCCATTGTACATTTAACAACAGATGTTTGCCTATTTAGCCATTCTTTTGCCATCTTTTGCATTAAGTATAATTTCCTTTCAGAAATATTTTTAATTCATAAAGAACCTTTCCTTGATGTACTTTCATATTTCCACACCTCCAAATATTCTTCCTTCCTCTGTTTCCACATCATTTTCTTCACCTGACAAAAGCTTTATATACTTTCTTTTTTATGTAACTCCCACAAGTGAGTCCATGTTTCACTAAAATTAACCATTGTCAAATTTTGGTCCCATAACATTTTGCCTTCAGTTTTTGTTATGAATCCATTGAATTTTAATGCCCTTACCATCCTTAACACTTTTTCATGTCATATCCAATGAAAAGAGCTGTACTATCTGTGTTTTGTCATTCTGTCTTTTTATATTGCAATATCTTGAAACCTTCTGAATATGTAAAAAAAACAAAAAATAATAAGTAAATAAATAACAAATCTATCCCCGTAGCTTGGCCCTAATATAAGTTTTCCAAATCACAATACACCCCAATCAATTCTTATTTCTTTGGCATTTTTTCATTTTGTGCATCTTAAATGACAATTAAAGCCCTCCACTGCCACAATATTCATATCAATACTTACATAATCTTTAACAGTTTAAAACCATCATCCCTCTCCTACCGCATAGTAGAGGAACATAGGGCAGTCATATGAATTGTTCCTGTTTTCAACCTAAAATCATATAGTTTCATAGATTAGTATTAAGTTAACTGCCTTTGTGGCCATTTTATGCCTAGCCAATTACTCCATGTGAGAATCAAATCCTGTACCTTATGTCTGTAAGATAAACACCTTAACTATTTTGCCAACCTCCCACAGAGTAATAGTCTTTCTGGAATTACAATGCAAATATCTAAAAGACGTGTCTCACATATATATAATACTGCAATATCATGACACATTTCCTTTCAAAAATGCAGTGTTGTTTTCTTCCCCCTCCAAATAAATAAATGAATGAAAGTCATTTAAATGAAAACCTGATTGAACATATAATATTGTCCCATACTTCAAACCAGTTGACAGTCTGGCCATTTTTAGATAAAATACAGTTTATCAGTTCTATGTTCCATTTCCTGTTCTGCATTTTTAGTCCCTTGCATAATTTGTGCATACATCTGTTTTTTGCAACCCTGCATTAAACATTAGTGATCCATCTTCTTTCATTGACAAAGCTGCAGTACAAACCGACTGTTCATACACCGAAGAGCTTTTATCCTCTGTCATTTCCTTTGTAACAAATATTACTTCATCATCAATATGGGTAGTGTCCACCTTACAACATTCTATAATCTGTATCTATGAAGTCCCTTTGGTGTTATGAAGCTTACTTTCATTTATTAAATCCATTAATTTTGTGGCAGGTAATGTAATCCACTCACAACCTAAGTGGAAATGTTAACATTATTATCTTCTGCACTTTTCAAAACCTGCACTATGTTCTCCAGTTCACACCATGACCAATCTACAGCATGTTGCAACACCTGGAAGTGAAAAGAGTAGGGAAAGTCCTCCTTTTCCCTGGCCAACTTATACCCATTCCGTTTAAATACCACATTTGTTCTCACCTAAAAATAGACCACAGGCTAAGTGGGCCTAACCCAGTTAACAAAGAAATAACAAATAAATAATTCATATTATTAACTGATAACTCTGGCTTTGGCTCATTATAATGATTCCACTACCATTTTTGTCTTACAGATAAACAGAATGTAAGTCATTCTGTATACAGAACACATACTAACACAAGCATATCGCACTATGTGCTGCATAAATAAGAAAATTTTATATTCTGTTGAGTAATTTACGTGAACTAAAAAGCTAGGTTCCATAAAGTAACTTATTTTCTTGCATTCAGATACTCAAATATGTGTATTTCCCCAATCTTTGTAAAAAAGTGGCCATATTAATAACACAAATACCACTATTGCTCTGTAAAGATGTTAGATGTATGAATGTATTGTACAGAATCACCTATCACTAAACAAATACAAATGCTTCTGTTTGCAATTTAGAGCTAATTAGAAAATGTGCAAACACATCCCAGAGAATGATTATTCTATATGTAAGTAAGGTTAAATAATGTGCATATAATAAAGAGTAAGCTACAATTTAATAAATTTCTGCACAATCACTGCTCCAAAGTTAATAACCTATTTTGCAGCATTTTGGATATAACATATTTGATCATCCAAGGGTCATTATTCTCTTATAAACATCTGTAATTGGACTGTTGTTACAGTATGCAGTGATTAAGTCCCTTATATGGCAAAGCAAGTGCAAAAAAAGTGTAGAAGACTGCAGTCGAAATATTATAGGAATTACAGATCTTTCGTACAGGTATGTCATAAAAGCTTTTAAACCTATTTTCACTAGATGTTTGTAGAATAAAGGCCAATGAAGGTCTATTTTATTCTAATTTGTAAATCAGCATAAGATGAAGTCTCATCAACAGCTTTCATTTTTCCATTTTTACATAGTCTCTTCCTTGCTTTGAGAAATGCAAAGCTTACTGAAACTTGACAATAATTATCTATATTACAGTTTGATTAATATACAAACATGTACAGTTTTACATTAAATTAAATCAACATTTGCACTTTTTAAATATATATATATATATATATATATATATATATATATATATATATATATATATATATGTATTGGAGCGCTACAGAATCCTGAAAGCCCAGAATCCTGAAGCCCAAAATCCTGAGACCAAAATCTTGAAAGTTCAAAATACTGAAAACTCAAAATACTGAAAACACACAGGATACCAACACTTACTATATTCCAACACAAGTACATACAGAAACAAATAAAACACAAACCATATTACTCTTCTCCAAGTATAATATGGGAGCAAGCCCCTCTGCACCCCCCACACCCCCCTGCTACTTAAATATATCAACTCCAAGATTGCACTTAGTGTAGTGAAGTGAAATCTCGGAGTTGATAAATTTTTAAGTAGCAGGGGGTATGGGGGCGCAGCCACTCACATGGGGGTGCAGGGGGGCTTGCCCCCTGTGTATAGTTGAAGGGTAATATGTTTCTCTAGGTACTTGTGCTGGAATATAGTAAGTGTTGGTATCCTGTGTGTTTTCAGTATTTTGAGTTTTCAGTATTTTGAACTTTCGAGATTTTGGTCTCAGGATTTTGGTCTTCAGGATTTTGGGCTTTTATATATATATATATATATATATATATATATATATATATATATATATATATATATATATATATATATATGGCAAGCTTTCACTAAACCAAGACAGAATCATAGTTGACTTAAGTTTGACACTTGCTAAGATCATTACATTTCTCTCAAGTATAGCTTGTGTGAAGACAACAGAAACAATATGAAGTCAAGCCAGCTATAGAAATAAGATACATAAAGAAAGCTGGTTGCAGACGTCCAGGAAGTTATCAAAAGAAAGAAGGATAATATGAAGAAATGGGTCTGCACTAACATTACCAATGTTTCTGCGACTTTGAGCGATCATGGAACTGACCAAACCAACTTTCTTGAGACCTGTCCCATGCTCTCCCCAAGTCTAGGAATGCCCGGTTGGACTTTTTCCTCATTTTTAGCTTCCCTTTTCTTCACTGTCACTATTATTTTTAACATAGGATCAGTTGTACTGCAGCCTTATCTTACTTTCTGCTAATCTGAAAAGCCACTTATCAATCACACTTTCCAGCACTTTCATGCAGTATGATAGGAGTGTGATACATTTGTATTCTATATTACCCTTTTTTCATGTATACTGGCCTAGAATGCTTACTGCGGTGGTGGTGCTGCAGTAGCGTTGTCACCTCACAGTTAGACGTTGCCCGTTCGATTCTCAGTTAGAGCGTCTTCTGTGTGGCAACATGCGTGAATGGGCGTTCCTTCGCTGAAGGTTGTGCGTTAGGCCTGGCAAGCCAGTACGTAAAAATCTACTGCCAATCATTAGCGGACCGGAGTTCTGCTGTGGCGACCCCTAACCGGGAAAAGCCGAAAGACACAAACAAACTGGCCTAGAATGCTTACTCTCCAGTCATGTGGGCTACTGCTTTTTCTCTATGCTGCAATGAGTATCCTCAGGACCCATTTCTCCTCTAACTGACCTAATGTCTTGATCATATCCAGTGGCTTTATCTGAGCCTGCCACATTCCTGACTTCATCTTCCTCAGTGAACTTTGTACTTTGTCGAGACTTGATTCTCATTCGTCTTTTATTGCAGGCTGTGCAAGCAGCAATATAGCTTCAGTGCGGTTTTCTTTGCTCAGACGCTTCTTGAAGTACTCTTTCCTTCTGCCTCTAATGTCCTCTGGATTGGTGATCAAACTATTGCAAACATCCCTTAAGAATGATGTCTACCGGCTATCTTCTTTATCTTTCTGTCATTCCCTTGTAACCTGATACAGTTCTTTGTTCCATCTGCTGAGTCACTTTCCAGAAGCTGGTAGAGTTTGTCTAACAACTTGCTCTTTGTCACTGCAAACGTTCCCTTAGCCTCTCTTTGTCTGATCCATTGTTTTTTATCTCCCACTTCTTCATACCCTCATTGTTTCTTTTGATGAACTCCTGGACTTCTGCAACCAGCTTTCTTTGTGTCAAACTAAATGAAAGGTCAACACTTACTTGGAAATTGGAATAACTATATATATATATATATATATATATATATATATATATATATATTTTTTTTTTTTTTTTTAAAGTGCAAATGTTTATTTCATTACATGTAAAATTGTACATGTTTACAAATTAATCAGAATTTTATATTCATAACTATTGCCAAGTTTCAACAAGTTTTGCATTCCTCATCTCAAGGAAGATACTTGGGTCACGAATTCTTAGTGGCCAATATTATATCATGTGCATCAGCACATGATAACTGCCATAAAATGGAAGCCATTTTTCTAACTAAGAAAACTATCCCACAGATCCACTTTATATATGCTGGTAGTACAAGGGTTTTGAGTACAAATATATGCAAGGACAGAGGTAAGTGAGCACATGAAACCGTATGATAAAATTGTATTTTTATTTCACTGGAGAAAAAATAAAAACAAAAATTCAAGTTTTCTTTTCTTTTTCTTCATCATAGCCACTTTTGAACTACACACGCCCTTATGTACACAGTTTAAAAAAATCAATAACCAAAAATAATGCAGTGAGGGTCCACAGTCAAAGAAGGCAACCAACAGGAAAAATAAAATTTATTGAATTCAAATAACACAAGCGCTTTCGTCCTGCCACAGTGCAGGACTTCTTCAAAGTATAATAAATAAAAACACATACAGATTTGTTTAAATACCCTCATTAATAAAAAAGGCAACAAAAAACACATGAAGAATTTTTTTTTTCAAAAAGACATGCATCCTTCAAACAAATATCCCATTTCCTATTCTGTTGTAAAATTCTAAAGAAGTAAGCCAGATAACAAATGAACCAGAAAAAAAATGTGCTCCATTATATCACTTAAACCTAATTTTAATTGTTGTTTTTAACAACTGACCCCCGAATTCACGAATCCTCCATGTAAGACTTATCAGAGGCTGCAGTTGAATGGTATGACGTCAGCATGCCATGAATATTCATGAGGACACACTGACTCAACCGTAACTCTTACACGGACCGAGTATGAAAGCAGGGGGCATGTCCGACTGCCGAGCAGTCTAAATGTCCATGCCCCTGCAAGTGTAGTAAAAGCAAAATGTCAACACACAAGAGCGAGTTCGCTCAAATGTACTTGCACCCAACACCACACTCCCTGACACTGTAAACCCCTATCACAGTTATAAAAAGTAAAATATTTATTTATTTTTTTTAAATCCACGATATAGCTGCCCGTATTTGCGCGTGTGTGCGCGGGTGTGCCCATTGCTTAGTTATAGTTAGCAATTCCGACATGGAAGAGCATAAGAAAGAATGTTTATGCAAATCACACCAAATTGCAATAGCGTAATGGTCGAGCGTATGCACAAAGAGGAGGCATTCACGGTTCGAGTCCCACCACCCCCTTCTTATTTATGTTTTAAATCAGTATTTGAAATAATACCAGAAATATATGATTAAAATTTTATTAAAAGCAGTGAAATGGCCAATGTATCAGTGAACAAAATATATATTTTTAAAGGACCCAGATATATAATAGCCTGCCGTTAAGCAACGCTTTACCCAGCTAAACAGAGGTGCACATAGTTTAATAGCGCTTTACCCAGCTAAACAGAGGTGCCCATAGTTTAATAATGCTTTAATAATGCTTTACCCAGCTAAACAGTGGTGCCCATAGTTTAATAGCACTTTACCCAGCTAAACAGAGTTGCCCATAGTTTAATAGCGCTTTACCCAGCGCAATAGAGTTGCCCAAAGTTTAAAAGCGCTTTACCCAGCACAATGTGTTTGCGCGGACACGCATGCCGTGCCAACCAGGGCACCGTGGAGCAACGTAGAGCTAAGTTGCTTAAACGCAGCCACACCCCCTAGCCTGTCTAGACAGTATTAAAATAAAAAAATGGCAAGGTTCGAACCCAGGACCCTGTGCATCATAATCAAAGCACAGAACCACTAAGCCATGACAACATAGGGGAAAGCAGCCACTATTATCATTCATATACTTACGAATGGTAGTTTAACCATTACTAAGCAGGTCTGCAGTCAGCCGAGAATTTTACAAAATGGCCAATCACAAAAAAGTGTGGGAAATGCAGCATATTTAAGCCCCATAGGCGGGAATACTTGCCATAACTGATTGTAGCTCACATTTGCAGTCAGAATGGCAGGTGCAGGAGAGGGTTCACGCTTCCGAGCACAACGTTGGGGCATCGAGGAGTCCAAATACATGGTTTGGCTCCTTGTCCACCGTCACGAGTCAAGACTCCTGCAGGGCCAGTTCCAAGGGACGGAGTACAAGGCAGAGGCTTGGAACCGGTTAGCTCGTGACCTCACCAGTGCCACAGGCATTCCTCGGACTGGTGAGCAGGTCCGTCACCACCATGCAGACCTGAAGAGATGAAAGCAGGACCGCCTGAACCAGTGGATACAGGAGGCCCGTGGGATGCAGAATGCCCCACAACTGAGTATGTAGCCATGGAATTCAGTATGTAAGAATTGATACTGGAGTATGTATAATGGATAGGTATGTCTCAATATCCCTTCATTTACTTTACAGCTGCAGGTGACCGTGCTACGAATCAGCAAGCCTATGCTGATAGGCTGCTAAGGCTGCGCCACCAGGCAGGTTAGTGATTATTCTGCATGTATTGTTATATAAAATATGGGAGAGGGCATGAAAGAAAGTGTTGTAGTCCAATAAAACAGCCATAGAATTGCCTGAATAAGTTCTCTGCATGTACTGTCAGATAAAAACGCCAGAGAGGCAAAAAAAGAGTGTAGTAACCCATTAAGAAAGGTAACATATGTCTGGAATAATATCTCTGCAGGCACTGTCATATAACATAAGTGAGTGAGCCTGAAAAAAGATTATTCTAACCTATTAATAAAGGTATAATATGTCTTGAACATGTCTGCCATAAACACCGTTAAAACAAATAAAGGAGTGAGCCTGTGGAAAAGTGTGCAATGTCATTAATAAAGGTCTAAAACCCAGAGTGTGTCTGAGTCACAGAGTCTGAAATGTTGTTGTACCCTTGCATTATACAAACAGTACTGTTTGAAAATGTGCTGGCAACCCAGAGTTATGCAGTCCCATATAAAGTGGGTGATGGAAGTGCTAGTAGCTGTGAAACATATATACAGTCCACAATAGTCAGTTACTGGCTGGCATGAATAAGTAAACCTGGCACACGTGTAGCATGTAATTATTCACCAGAAATGTGAGTGTGTGTCAAGAAATGCAGGGTTCTGTACAAATCAAAGTGAAAATGTCATGTGAAAACATCCCAGATATGTAGATAAAGAAATATAAATGCAAACAAGAAATATGTAGCAGTAACATCTGCATCCTGGACAGTTAGTATGTCAGATATAGGTCAGACATATATTGAACTAGCCAAACCCATGGCACAACCTAATGTATGGTGGCAAGTGTAATAATACAAGTAGGGGATATACACTTGCAGTCACTGGGAATGTAGTGTAGACTAAAAGGTCATTATAAGATGTTAACCAAGGTTTTTTCTACACCCTACCATATGTGCATAAACCATGCAATTCCACACCTCATTGGGTATGTGTAACCTTAAATATTTGTTGGGACATATGTCCTATTGTTTTATAAATATTTGCATTGATGTTGATGCATGTGCCCTGTTCAAACACCATGTTCACGGTGGCCTGTTGCTACCAAACATCCCTGCATGCTGTTGGAATATCCACTGTCGTTCAATATATGCATGTGTTATGCTTGCTGTTCAACTGTTGGAACCTTGGTGTGTTGGGTTAATGGGAATATTACTGAATGCTGTTACAACTAATCTGGAATGCTGTTGTTTATGTTGTAATTAAACACACCAAAACACAGAACGTATGGGAAGGACGGTCCCAGCGGACCCACCTGTCCCTCCTCAGTTGGCGAGTGCACCTGGCACCAGCGGCTCTGGTGCCCAGCCCGGGCTCCCCTCCTCCATTGGTCCTGTGCCACCCTCGGGTGGAAGTGCTGCAGGGGATGGGGCTCGTCCCCCTGTGCAAGTGTGGGCAGATGAGGGCCACCCATCACCCTTGCTAGGGTCCGAGCTGTGGTGCATAGGGAGAGCCAGCGTTCAGTCGCTGATCCCCTACGCCAGCTTGAGGTGACAGTGGCACGTCTCTTGGGTGAGCCTGCCCATCTTACACAGCCCTCAGCACAGCCACCCTCGGGGCTGTGAAGGTGCAGTGGTGACTGCCCATGGGTGGGGATCTCAGTTCCACTGTTACCATCTGTGGGCTCATGGGCTTGCGATTTCCAAACATCCTTCTCCGTCAATTGTGTTCACCCACCCCATGTGTCAAACTCCGCCCCTGTATGCATCTTGTTTGTCTTGTCTGTTTACCTCCCCAACCTACCTCCCCAAATATACCTACTTCCTCTACCTCACATTCCACTCTCACCTGAAAAAAAAAATTAAAAAAAGGGCAATCTGTTCACAAAAACATTACGCCCCATACATAGCTACCCATTTCGGACACATGTCCGCTGGACATGTAAACTGATAATTCTAATTGGCAGTACAACATATTTTGTTGTCCTCACCCCTCTCTCAGAGGTGGAAGGTTTCAAATTTCACACCAAATTTCAAACATATGCACAGCTGTTGCTGGTAAAGAAATGGGCAGCTATGGACCTTCCCTACACCCATCCTGCACATCCCGAGCTGGTTTCCCTACTGTCTTTCCCTCTTTGTGCCCCCTTTTTCACCCCTTTCCTATCTCCCCATTTTCTTTTCTTTAAAAGAAATTAGCGCAGGGGTTAGAGGGAGTAAGCACATTTAAGCAGTAGTTAGCGGGGGTGCGCGAGTGTGAGCTTGTGTGCGCTTAGCTAAGCATTGCTAAGCGTCGCGCAAACCCACACAAACCCACTTAAAACTGCTTAAAAGTGCCTTAGTCACTCTGTATGACAAGGCCCTTGTATTGCTCAGCAGCAAAATAAAATACCCTTGTCAGTCTCGAACCCGGGACCTTGGACTCACCAGTCTGCATGAAGTACCACTACACCACAGCAGATATACAATAACTTAGTGCTGAAAGCAATATGTCATGCATTACCATGAGTGAATGTAAAGGGAAAATAGGAATGGCATAACACAAATCTTGTTCTGTGGGCCTTAACCAGCAGGTGTTGTGGAATTGCATGACACGACTGTGAAAAGAGAATCAGCCATGCTAGTAAGGAATAATGTTACAGTAGCACCTTACAAACCCCACACAGTATCAGAGCAGGATAAACACTAGCATATTTGCATAGGTCACAGGCCAGACCTCCCAACAGTGACTGCTCTACAGTGATGACCCTGATTTGTAAACAAATGTTAGCTGTGCCCCTCTGACTCCCTGTGAAATGTACTAACAGTAGGCAGAAAGGTGGGGAATCTCACTTAATGACAAATGTCAATAAGTGAGAGTAGACACTGCTTGCACATCAGAAAAGGTGTAGTAATACATATGCTCTGAATCCCCCAAAGTCTGAACTGCAAAATGTCTGAAATATATCACAGGTGTATCCCAGTTATATGTACCTTTCCCTGAGGCTGTTCAAATTTATACATGAGAGTATCTGAGGCCTGGAAGAGTCAGAAACACACAGGCATATCAGCTTGTCTGCTGTTACACACTCTGCAAATAGCTGTAGAATGAATCCCACAAGCATGCACTTATGTAGAAGTACAACACAGAAATATCAAAGGATGTAGCAATGTACTGCTAGCAACCACCTGTGACAATGCCATTGTTCAGGTGCTGAAAAGACTGCTGTGGTGCACAGTCAAAGAATACTAGGCTGACCTCTGTCTACCATCTGGATATGTCCACAGGTGGGAGCTACTCAGACAGACTTCTAGCCTTTATAGACTTACAGGTACACAGCAACTCTGCATGTTCAGTAAGATAAACATCACATGATAATAAATAATTCACTCTGCACTTCTGCACCCCTACCCAAAGGTACTGTATACCCGTGTAGTCAGGTACAACCAAGGGTGTAGGTAGGCATACACAGTAGTGAAATTTGTCCAGTTGCCCTGAGCAGACTGTGCTAATGTCAACACAAACAAACCACAAACTGTTCAGAAGTGAGTAAGGTACTAATGACAGTGTAGCAGTTCACAAACAGTGCATGTGCCTGATATTCATAATTGGTAGTAGAACACACTTAGTTGTCCTCACCCCTCTCTCAGGGGTTGAAGGTTTCAAATATCCCTCCTAATGTATTGCATATGCACAGCTGTTGCTGGTAAAGAAATGGGCAGATATGGACCCTCTCCACACCCATCCTGCACATCCTGAGCTGGTTTCCCTACTGTCTTCCCCTCTTTGTGCACCCTTTATCACCACATTCCTATCTCCCCATTTACTTTTCTGTCAAAGAAATGAGCACAGGGGTTAGCGGGAGTGAGCACTTGTAAACAGCAGTAAGCAGGTTTGCATCAGTGTGCGCATGTGTGCGCTTAGCTTAGCATTGCTAAGATATGATATGCTAAGCCAAGCTTGGCTTAGTATTTGCTAAAATAAAATAAGCTAAGCTAAGCATCATGCAAACCCGCGCAAACCTGCTTACAACTGCTTAAAAGTGCCTTAGTCACTCTGTATGACAAGGCCTTTGTACTACTCAGCAGCAAAATAAAAAACTTTGTCAGTCTTGAACCAGGGACCTTGGACTCATCAGTCTGCATGAAGTACCACTACACCACAGCAGATATACAATAACTTTGTGCTGAAAGAAATATAACATGCATTACAATGAGTGAATGTAAAGGGAAAATAGGAAAGCCATAGGAATACATTGCAATAACTACTGTTGTATGCCAGTTAATTCTCTAATTTGAAAAGAAAGTACATACTCCCATGTATCCAGTGTTAGCACTAGGAGGTGTGAGTAAACCTACACACTGAGAAGAGTGTACTGAAAGAAGCAACAGTCAGGTTACAGTACAACATGCATTTCACTGGCTACAACCCAGCTTCAAATATGAGACATATACCAACCTTCTGACTGAGACAACAGTGTCCACAGCAAACAAGCATGGTCCCCACCTTGCAAAATTGAAAGGGCTATGCCTACCTAACCTATCATTTTATAGCAGTGTCCTGAAATCACAGTGATAACTGCAATTACCACACAGCAGGCTGCATGCAATTACTAAATGGTGGGCACCAATTGGTGTAGAGGCCATCACATGCACATGTGCAGATACCTTGAAAAGCAGCCTGTATCTGCTGTCCACACATGCAATAATATCATTGCAACAACTGGGAGAGAGAGAGAGAGCATGAGTGAGAGAGACAGACAGAGACAGACAGACACAAACAGGCAGAAGGAGACAGACGCTGAAAACAAACAACAACACACAGAGGAAACAAAACAAAAAAAAATAAAAAAACAACACCTACAACAGACGGAGGTGAGGAATACAAAGGTAAGGTATGTAACAGATATGTATTTGGTGACATCCGAAAGATGTGTCTAAAGGGTACTCTACATACTGTGAATCATCCATATGTGGCAGCAGTCCGTATCTATATGTACATGCACATTTGCATAGGGCAAGGGACATACTGCAACTGTTAGTGAAGGCTGGACATAAATATGTTGTTGAAGGCTGCTATGTGCACATATGTATGTAGGTTGTAGTGTGTGGCATTGCAGAAAGCAAGCAGTGCCAGTATATGTCATGTGGTGTTAAATGCTGTGGGACTGAGCTACAGGCAGGGAGGCCTGCAACTGCTATATGGCCTGAGGACAGCAGAATGCATTCTGCACAACATTGTGCAATAGTACTACATAACAGTATGTCTCACAACTGTTGCATAATTGACATCCCCATCATGAAAGGTAAATGACATAGGCATGCATAACTGGACATATGAGCAGGTATGCCATCACTGCAGTGATTTAATTAGGCATGTCCGGCGGCGTGTGTCTGATATCCATAGGCAACAGCTTGCCACAGGTGGTGGTGTGGCCATACATCCCCCCTTCACCAGAGTGGAGGAGCTGCTCCTAAGCATGGTGGCTCCTGGCCTACAGCAGCAACAGCATCACACATGTGTCATCGTGGAGGCCGGAGCCACCCAGCAGGATGACATGGAACGTGCAGGTAATATGCCCTAGCTGTAGACTACCATTACCTGTATTGTTAGAATATGCATATGTGAGATGTGTACTGTGTGTTTAGCAGTTGTGCTGCCTAACATGTGCAATACTGATATTTGGAATAGTATCTGTACACCTGTGACTGTTGACTGTTGTTCCACTGTCGTTTAGCACACTCACAGCAGCAATGCCACAGTTGTGGCCACTGACAAACTGTGTCATATTCTTCTAGGTCCCTCTGGTGTGACAGCAGGTCAGACAATACATGCTGGTGAGTGTGTTAACACTTTAATATTGGTAATGAAATGTGCATGTAATAGGTGAGGTGTAGGCCATGTACATGTAACACACCTACGCATAATGCATGCTGTGCATGTTTGCTGTGAGACATCAATCATCTCAGTAAAGTCAACAGCTGCCTCAATCACATGCAATGCACAGTGCAGCAGACACAATTGTGGCAACACTGTACTGCACATTGGATATGCATAGTTGCTACAGCTGTACACAGCAGAACATGTTTATCATACGCAGTACACGAAAACATGCTACATTTGGCATTACCACACACCCGCTGTAAGGTCACACTTCAGTATCCCACATGTCACACTTCAGTATCCCACATGTCATGCACACACACCTGATGTACCTCAGGGGTAGAGGCCTATCATGGGGCTGTGCAACACTCTGCAACACATAACACAGTCATGTTAGGCAATGCTCCCTATTGGGCACCTCACACACACATGTACAAGGTGGCTGTGTAATTGTGAACGTAGCCATGGCACTGCAGTTCAGGTACAGCATGCTAGGCAGTGGTCTTGCACACATTAGTAGCTGTGAGTGACCATAAGATGCATGTTGATGATGGCGCAGGGTACTACACCCCCACTGCTCATAGCAGTCATTGCTTTGCACCTCAGTGTTGTGTGTGTGCAAACATATGCACCTATACACAATATGCATAGCATGTTGTCTGTGTGCTTACATATGCCAGTATACACAATATGCACAGCAGTCACCATCCACACAAAGTGTCACATATATGTCCTGGAATGCTAGTTGGGTATGTGTGGTGTTTAATGTTGCAGTTGTGTAGCATGCCATGCCATGTCTGGCACCCACATATCTGCAATATGTCCCACACTCACCATAACCACTGTACACTGGCCATGTCGAGCATTAGGATTCCTTCACATCAACATGCACCGCACATCCCATGTGTGTACATAGCATGCATGTGCTACACCCATGCCCACTATTATCTGCTATGGACACAGATACTGCACTCAGACATGGATATCTATGTGTCACACAGATAACACATGCAGCCATGGCATGTATACTTGTGAGTGATGGTGCACAGGGCATTGCAGAGCTGATAATACCTGCACAGCAAAGTTGTGTCCATGTACACGTTGTGTTCCAGAGTGTAGCCAATCACTGAACAACTACACAGTTGCATCAAAGCCATGTATACTGCCATTTAATAAGGGCGTCTACACTTGCACTGCATGGTCTTGTGCAACACATATTCTGCATGCTGACACTTGTGTGGTGACTGTTTACCTTGTGATACTGATGCCCACCTTCATCCACTATAGAGTATGTGTTGGATTGTTGGTATGTGTGTGTATTAGTGAGGTGTGTATTAGTGTTCATGTGTGCATGTGTGCATGTGTTCATGTGTGCATGTGTGCATGTGTTCATGTGTGCATGTGTCCATGTGTGCATGTGTGCATGTGTTCATGTGTGCATGTGTGCATGTATGCATGTGTCCATGTGTGCATGTGTGCATGTGTGCATGTGTTCATGTGTTCATGTGTGCATGTGTGCATGTGTGCATGTGCAGACCGTAAAGTGTGTTTCCTATCTTCCTCTCACAGGTGCTGAGTTAGGGGTTGGCGAAAGCAGCAGGCAACCTGAAGCCACTGCCACCAATAGTGGTGATGATGACACGTGTATTTTGGCACAGAAAGATTTGACAGGGTCTGTCGTTGGTCCGCCAATAGACAGTGCACAGCGTTCAACCCCATCTATGCGCCCACTCATACTGTCAATACATCCCTCACCACCAATGGCCATAGGCGAGGGACGACATACAGTTGGCATTGACCAGGAGAGTGTGGTACCCATGGCACTTGCATCCCCTCACAGCAGCCATAGCCATAGACCTGGAACAGTACCACATAGGCGGAGGTCCAGGGGTTCTCGGGGGAGCACCACTGATCGTATTGCCCCTGGCAGGCATGCCCTCACAGGTCTTACGACGACCAGTATGTTCCGGGCTGTAATGCAGGCTCAGGCACGTACGAAACGGTACACCAGGCAGGGACTTAGGGCACAGAGGGCACATTACACCGCTATCAATGACAGCATCCGTGACCTTGCCAGTGCCATCCGGACTTACACTGAGGTCATTGACAGACGTTGGGCGGAGACATTAGATGCCCTCCACAACATGTCTTCCATGAGCCAGGACCGTGCTGGACAGTTGCGACGTCGATGCGGATGCATGCCAGCAACAGCAACAGCTGGCAGTGGTTGCGGATGGCCCACAGTTCACAGCCGCTCCCGTAGTGGCAGTACCAGCCCCAGCAATGCTGGGGCTGGCCTGTCCATTGACCGTCCCAGTAGACCATGTGCACTTGGCTCTGGCCAGTCCCAGCAGGGACATGGGTCCAGTCGTCATACCTCTGCCTCTGATGACAGTACCCAGTCAGGGTTGGTACCCGATACTGTCCGTAGCACCCCTGCCAGGCACAGGTACTGTGTCCATGGCCGGAGACAGTGATCTGTACAGCCTAGCAGGTACAGTCTGTGGCTGTCCCACAAACTACCATATATGGCAGCCACATGGTGGAGCTGTGTGCATGCAGACACACACACATTAACCAAACAACTAGGGCTCACACATACACACACACATTACATCAACATTGGCCCATGCTGTACTGTTGTCCCCCCACACACACACACACACACACACACACACACACACACACACACACACACAGACATGTCGATTGGATGGGTCAATGTCAGGCTCTGGCAAACAACAAAACGCCCTGTGCATATGATGATACCTGTGTCGCCTCCTGTCATCTGCATCATTGATGGAGGGACAGGCTAACATGGTGCTGATGCACAGAGTGACACTATAGCAGTGTAGCAATAATAGCAAGTTGTCAACAAGGAAGTGTAACGACATCCTTGTAGGTATATCTGAGCAGACATTATGCATCAAAGCTCTGATTGTCAATGTAGCATTGTTTACACCACTGTTAGGTCTGAGTATGTATTGTCCATCCATGTGCCACTTGGCTGAAGTGTAATGTGTTGCCAGCATGTGTTAGTGAGTGGACAGTACGTGTGTGATGTGTGCAGTACAGATTAGCAAGTGTACATCTGTGAACATGGTGGGTGCACACTGTCTGGATGTACGTGCATAGTGGACACATGGGATGTGTGGCATACCCTGTCGTACACATTGTTAACATCTCATAGTATCTTTCAATGGCCAGTATGCATTCTACTACAGTTATGTACTAACATGGGTAGACGTGTATGACATGGGTTGACACTATGCTGTGGGTGATACCGTTAATATCTGTCAATGATTTGCGGTCTGGTAGTATACACAACCTCAACAGCATGACTATAAGCAATCATTGGATGATGTCCTGACAAATGACACACAGTAGTAGGGAACCCAGTAACAATTGGATCCTTCCGGTGCTGCACTATAACACTAACCAGTGGTAATGACCGCCACCCATTCCTGTGACCACACCTGTTTGGCATATAGCCCCCTTAGGTACATGCAGACACACTAGGGATGTGTCCATCCAAATCTGGAAATGCATGGATTGGCCTACAATGCATTCCCTGGATGTGACGCATATCCTACACAAGGGTATCATGCAGACAGATACCTGTTGTCTGATACATGCTGTATAGCAGTAAGCCGACTATGGCATAGTCATCCTCATGTACTATACATATTATCCCGTCAGTACCACACAGGTGGTAGCCCTCAACATGTATGTTGGGTACCAATGTGTACATACAGCCTCATGTTATGTCATGTGTCCCTTGGTATCCACATATCTATAGGTATTGTGGAGTCCCAAGGTGTATCACATAAGACATTAGAGGCCTGAATGCATATCCACAAGGCAGTCGTACACCTATAAAGACTGTCCATTCTTGGCAGTCTTTGTTGTGTATGCCCATGTCTGACATATACCCCAGGCATATACCCTCACTCACACTACTCTTAAGTAACTGTCATGGGTGTGTGTGCCACAGATGACCTTGGCCACAGAACACGACAGTGGACGGCCTTGTCACATACATACATATGTGACCTACAATCTGAGAAGCAGCAGCACAACCTGTCAATGGAAACAAATGTATTCATGTAGTATGCAGGCTTCACACCTATGTACTGATTGAGGGGACATGTACACATATATATTTGCCACACAGATACCTGATGTGTGCAATGCACTTACTGTTGTAATCATACTATGTCATACCATAGTAAAAGCAAAACCCACACCACATTGACCAGCAATGACACACACACAGTCAGCATTTGTAGGATTCAAACCCCTACCTAGCTATGTTATGATACTAGAGAGTGATGCATTAACACGGCACGCTATCTGCTTTACTGGGTTGTTTCCCTTCTCCTGCTGTATTTGTAGGATGGTGACATCATCAGACTTTCCAAAGAGGAATGTACCTCTTTTAGTGAGTTTTCCCAGTCTCCAAAAAGGGAATACCTCTCAAAGGAAACTGCACACAGCATTTAACAGTTGCCTAACAAATTTGTTTAATTCATAGGGGATACAGTGTCTGTCAGCCTATGGTGACATGCTCAACATGCCACGTAGCTTCACTATGGGCAGCTTGCACCTGTCACCCTTGGACTTTGGAATGCTGGCTAAGGCTCTTGCTACTACCATAGTGCCTTTTTTAAGCAGGGCTCAGAAGACAAACCCACCTCCATAGACATTACAGGTTAAATGAAACTAAGGGTAATGCTGCTCAACAACAGTTGTGTTAACCTCATATTGTGGCCACTCAGGACTCTCCTCAGTATGGAGGATAGCGATATCTGTGCACTGACAGACGCCTGGTTCAGGCTCGCTTATGCACACCAGTACTACCAGGTTATGTTTCATACCATGCTATCTGACAACAAGACTTGGAACAGACAACACAACTAGGGGGAGTATCCATATACATCACAGATACACACACCTCCGGGTTAGTAGCACTGCACAAAGCATCACACACCATACATTTACAACTACCATTGTGCAATACTGCCTTTCAGTTTGTTGCCTGCTACAGAACACACTCCCAAACTCAGGAACCACACTCGGCTTTCGTGGGAACTATGGAGAATATGAATGTCTCCACAAACACCAATATATTGTGTGACTTCATATACACAAATATTGACTGGGGATAGTACTCAAGCTCTGACACCCTCACCCAACAGTCGCTACAATTTGTAGACTCATATGCTATGGCACAACCAGTAGGCACAGCCACAAGGGGGAATACATATTGGACCTGATCATCACCAACATGGGGACTCTATGTTCCACATCAGCGATATACCCCTCATTGGTAAGGTCAGAACATACATGTGTCTCACTGGACATACATATACCCTCCACACACCCATCTTGGATAATCTTGGTGAACTTCTCATGAGCCAACGTCTCACTTCACCGAAGCAAGGTGGTATCTTTCAGAGACCCTGAGACAGTGGCAAATACAGCTCACACTGCTGCATCCTTTACATACACATTTTATGGACACCTAGTGGACTGCATGGATTGTGCTATCCCAAATAACAACAGGACTCACTACTCCAATGGCAGGGGACCTGTCTGGTAGACCCCAGCCATTAATAAGCTGTACAACATCAGGAGGAAGCTACTACATGATAGAGCACAATCACAGACTGGGAAGGCATCTGTGATCTGTACTAGCAGACAGCTACAATCACTCATGAACTTTTCTAAGGGCCGCTTCTACCAGACAATTGCAACAGACACGTAGGACTATCACACGGCCTTCTTCAGTTATGTCAGGAACCTGGGTGAATACTCACTGATATGCTGTGAGTTACTGCATACTGACTAAACCTACCCTGAACCCACTGGCATTGCCAACATCCTGGCAAACAGGTTCAGTGCAGATGTCTCCCACCCATCCCCCCTAAGGAGCAACTATCCATCCCAACAGAGTATAACCTCTGACATCACACAGTAACAGGTGAGTGCTGCCCTCCCCAAAGCGTACATCACAGTATCAATGTGACCAGATGGTGTCCCAGCCTGCATCTTACATGAGCATCATGACAGACGCAACCCTCACATTACATCACTGTTCAATATCGGTGTTACCACAGGATATGTACCCAAGGAATGCCATACAGCGACAGTGGTCCCGCTCCACAGAGTTGGTGCCACAATGGACCACAGACAATATTGCCCTATAAGCCTAAGTAGCCTGTTCTGCAAAGCTATGGAGTGTATTGTCATGGGACTCATACACATAGACATCAGGAACCTACAGACACTGTGTCCTACACATTTCAGCATTGTTGTGGGCAGATCTTGCCTCTTGAACCTGTTTGTATTCTTTAAATGGCTAACAGGTCCATCGACATAGGGACGGCTGTCCACACAGCCTACCTGAACCTTGCAACACCCTTCAACACAATAACCCACTGAGCCATTATGCATAGGCTCACCAGCATCGATATGGACACATATCTCACACGATGGATTGATACCTGGATCAGGGATAGCACCCACATGGTCAGAATTGCAGGTGCCATGTCTGACTATACACCAGTTACACGTGGCATCCCACATGGCTCGGTCCTGGGACCTCTCTTGTTCAGTATATATTTGTCTGACGTACAGGCTACCACAGGGGGAATATGGCTGAACATGTTTGCACTTGACTGCAAACTGGGTGCCATGATCAACTCTCCAGCTGCCACATGCATACTCAAACAGGGTCTCACAGAGATGGATGACTGGTGCCTGAGCCATGGCCTACAGCTAAATGCCATTAGTTGCATAGTCATCCCCTTTGGGAATAACAACATGCCCACACATTACCACATAGGTAGTACTCCATTACATACGGTAGGAGTTGTTAGGGGTTTGGGGACATGACTTGTTCGTACTGTCGCCTTTGACATTCACATTGCCAAAGTGGTTGGACACAACTTCTATGTGGGCCACCTTATCCCATATGGTTTCACATCTAGATCGAGTGAGGTCATTGTGCCCCTATACTCATCACATCCATGCTTGGTTACAATGCCACATTTGGGGTGTACCTTACCCGACACCTGCAGCAACTGTACTGGCCATGGAAGTTCCTCACCAAGCAGATCTAGGGACTCACACAGATGCCCTGCACAGTTCAGATGCAGTAACTCCAGCTCTACTCAGTCACTTACCACCTACTCAGATATGATGTGTGCCTGTTGTTTACAGATATACCCAACCTAGAATTACTGGACATGCTCCGCCTCAGGATATCCGACTCCCTTGGAGCTACACACTCCAGGGACATATACTTCAGCACAGATGTTAATAGGACATTGTGGAGGGACAGATTCTTATCCCAGAGGCTCCACTCACTCCAGAATGTAATTCCAGTTTCACATAGGCAGAGCCAGCCACTGACCACCTACAGGAGACATCTTGTCGACTGTATGGGTGATCGTATGTTTATCCCTGGGATATCTTCTGTGTCCCTGCTAGACAGAGGCACACTAGCCTAAACGTACATGGGCTATCTTGTGTGACCTACTATTCACACACACAGTATAGCAATCTGACAGGGTTGTGAATGCCAAACACACTCTGGCTAGGCTTGTATATGCCCTAGGGCAGATAGCCTAGTATCGACCTCTGAACCTATGCTAATGTTCAAGATGCACAATGTTTATTGCTGATACTGTTTGCAGGTCTTTATCATCTTTGCTTTACCAGTTTCTATGAACAACTTCAGTATCTGCAGAACATATTTGATTATGACAGGGTTCCACTATATTATAGATGTGTCTGTTGTCATATAACTGTGTACACAGGGCAGATTGCTGTATAGTGACAGGTTCCTGGGTTAACACATGCAACTGCCAGATATGCGTGGCCCACTGCTGTACTCAGACATGGCCTAAGTGTGTGAGCATGCCCAGTTCTGCCATTCTGTGTTTTGTTGCCTGACATTTGTCTCATTTATTCAAGTGTGTGAGCATGCCCAGTGTGACCTTTCAGTATGTTGCTATCTGAGGTCCACTACATTTGTTGATGTGTGTGAACATGACTGATATTAATATTTATACTGTGTGTGTTGGAAGTCAGGTTCTGTTCTCACTGCAGGACTCACCTTTGTGTTATAACTCGACAGGGATTATGCTGTGCCTGCAGGGTTTCCATGAAATACTTTGCATAGACTTATCAACATTCCTTCATACAGGCTGACCACTGCAATACTGTCATGGTTTAGTGGTTCAGTACTTTGGCTATAGTGCACAGTATCCTGGGTTCGAGGCTCATCACTGCTTTATATTTTCATACTGAGCAGACCAGACTGCTTAAGGGCCAGTTAAGCAAATATGAGCATGTTGGCTTTTGTTCAGCTATGCCCTACTTAGACCAGGCTTGTCCAACATTGCTCAATATTCACCAACATTGCTGAACGTTGCCCAATATTACTGAACATTGACCACAGTTGTGCTAGTTGGTGTGTAAATTTTGTTTGCATATACTACATGGTGGTAAATGCTGTTTAGCACTGCTTTATATTGCTTAACACATGGCAATCATGCCTTAGGTGGTGCTGGAGGGCTGCCTATGTTGGATGCACATACTACACTCCCTGTACATGTTTGAAAGCAGGTAGTGTCAACTTAGGCATCCCTTTTACTATATGTGCGAGTCGGAGAGAGGTATCTTTTCCAGAGTTCCTACTGAGCCAGTGTATCTGCTATGCGTTGCCTCTTTGCCAAGGCCAAAGCATACTGGGCACACCTCCTTCTGCCTACTGGGGCAGGCTCAGGTTGTTCCTCCTCCAAGTCACGCTCTGCCTGTGATGGCCTTGGCAATGGTGGGGGGCTGTTTGGCCCAGGCCTATGCTGGTCCTGCTGCAGTTGTTTTCGCAGGATCATATTATGTAGCATAGCATATACCATGACAATTTGGGTACATGTAGTTGGTGAGTATTGCAAGGCTCCACCAGATGTGTCCAGGCACTGGAACCATGACTTGAGCAGCCCAAACACATGCTCTATTAAATTACGTGTTTGTGCGTGTGCCTCATTATGGCGTTCCTGTTCAGGTGTGTGTGCATTTCTGATGGGTGTCATCAGCCACGGCTCCAGTGCATAGCCAGCATCCCCCACTAGGTGACCATGTGGGATGTCCCCATTGGCAAATGTCTGGTACAGCTGCATCAGATGCCAGATATGGGAATCATGGTAACTTCCAGGGCAGCCTGCACACACATTCAGTATTATGCCCTGGGCATCACACATGACCTGGCAGTTGATGGAGGGGAAGCCCTTGTGGTTGAAGTAGACCCTACCCCGCTCGCCGGCTGGTGCTTTGATACGTATGTGTGTGCAATCTATTGCACCCACTACCTCAGGGTATTCCGCTATTTGCTGGAAGAAACGCATATTACTGGCCAATACCTCATGGGAATTGGGGAAATATACATGATCACTTACATGTGCTGATATGGCATCCAGGAACTGGTGTAGTACCCTGGATGCTGATGCCTGTGATATCCCCAGCATATCACCAGTTGGTCTCTGGGAGGTACCTGCTGCTAATATTCATAGGCCAACACATACCTTGGTTTCCACTGGGATGGGTTCCCCTCTATTGGTTCTGTGTGTGAGGTGTGGCCTGCACAGCTCAACAATTTGCTGCAGGAGGTCTCTGTCCACTCTATAGCGCTCCACTATCTCCAGCTCATGTAGCCCCTGGTAGGTTACCCTGGGCCTGTACACTCTTCTCCATCTCCTCACTGTGGGTTGTCCAGCAGCATTTCCATTGTCACCACCCTCAGCATGTTGCATATGTCGCCTTATCACAGCAATGGCAGCCCCCTAACATTTCTTTGTCTCAGTAAAGCTTTTTCAGTTTTCACTTCTATTAGCTTACTGCAGTGTCTGTTGTGAGAAACATAATGGACTGTTGTTTGCAGAGTTTTAAGTGCTAGGCTAGGCTGGGCTAGTGTACTGCCTGTGTAATTGCCTGATTCTGATTGTTTTCACCTGCTAGCTCTGGTAGTACTCCCTGGTAGCTTCCTACTATTTGTTGTGCTTCCTTTTTCCTTTCAGTTTCCTCAGGGGGGGCGCCGCGCACACAAGTGCAAACACGTGCACAGCAGCTAACACACACGCACACAAGCTTACACGGACTAAAACTTGCTTATTCGGGTTAAAAGGTGTGCACACCAATGCAAATGCGCTTACAACTCTTTAAACAGCCTTATACATGCTTACTCCGGCTTACACATGCGCACACCAGCGCAAACGCGCTTACAACTCTTTAAACAGCCTTATACATGCTTACTCCAGCTTACACGCGCGCACTCTGTTTTACTCGGGTTTACAAGCGCGCACACACGCGCATACCCACTCAGCAAGAAACTTTGGTGTTATCCACGGCATACACCTTCCATTTCTTGCCTTTCCCTAGCCTACCTGTTGACACACCTCTTTCCATGATGTGTGAATGACAGCTGACACATGACACTCTGCTCCAATGAGCTTCACTTCTTTCATACATACCCCCCTCGTGATGTCACCTATCTTCTACTCTGTTACTCCCCATATCCTACTCCTACACTTCACTGACTGTGCTCATTTGCTATGCAAAAGTGCGATTCACTATCCTAACGCTCATTTACATAGGATTGCCTACTAATGCTTGGTTACATGTCTTAGACTGAGCTTCCCCCCTTAGCAACCTCTACTCGGTGGCCATGTTGTCTTCAGCCTGCCATTCCCTTGCATTGTACATTAACAATTTCAATAAAATCCACATTTGTGGGTTTTAATTTTTAGTATTCTGGGTTTTATAGCGCACCCCGTTTGCGCGGCGCTGCACTACGCTTAAACATCGGAAATCGGCGAAAAAAAATAAAATATTATTATTTTCATATTTCATCAGGAAACATTTCACATGGCCATATATTTGGCCATTGGCATGCTTCCTGCACTGGATGCAACCTTTATTTGGAGCTGTCACGGCTCCGTTTTGCTATTTGCAGAACGGTACTCAGTTGTCAACTGAGTACATTTCTGCAAATAACACTGCTCTTACTCGGACAGGTTCGGGTTTCCTGAATCGTAAATCTACCTCATTTGCATGCCTTTCACCCGCAATTGAGGTAATTTGCATATCCCAGCCCTGTCCGTGTAAGAGCCATTTTAAGAGCTCTCTTACATGCCCTTACAGGCTGTTCCTGGATCGCTCATCGGACATGATGGCTGCATGGAGTCTTACTCTACTCCGTGCAAGCCTTCGTGAATCCAGCCCTACCAATTGCAATTATGCTGAAGTATTTGGAGAAATTATTCACCAGTTTTTTTTGAATGTCACTTAAGTAATGTTATCTAAATGTGTAAACAACTTATTGAATTTGTGATGCTATTTGAACTGATAATTAAGAAAAATAAAATTTGGTCTGTTTAATTGTAGGAAGTGTTTTCATTTCATTTCAGAATGCTCTTAGACTTGAAATACTTCTCAGAGTTTTTTTTTTTCAAATATTAAGGTTCACCTTTAAACATTCATGCAAGTGTTATGTTAAAAATAATTTTCTCTGTTTTTTTACCCACTGATAAGATCAAGCCTGCAAGTGTTATGACATTTACACAGCCTCTTTATCAGTTAATTTCAAAGAATAAAAATATAAAAATGTCTGGTACTGTTGGACTGATAATATGAAAAGTAAATGTGTGTGGCATATGAAGAAAAAGGTGAAGCATTCATTACATATCAGAATGTCATGAGTTTTAATGTCAAATAAATCATCTAAAGAGAAAGTGAGTAAAATAACAGATAAATGTTATTTGTACTGATAATTTAGAAACCCATAAGTCATTTGTCTTAATAGTTATATGCTTACCACCATAATGAACTATCTGAGATGCGCACAATAAAGTGGATATTATTGTTGGGTACAGATGCCTTCTGTGGATACAAGTTACTTACTTGTGCTGTTATTTGATCACTATTAACAGCAGTTTCTGATCTGGTTAGCAGGAATAGTACAAATAATGTATTGAATGGATTTGCTGACATCAGTGTAAAATCTGTCAAGCTATGGCTTGTGCCGCTCAGCTGTCCATATTTTTGCCTTATATTTTTGGTTCATTTTTCATAAAATTGTGGCTTTCTGGCAAATTGGTGGCAAAACAGTAAGCTAAAGCTGGTAAAAAATGTTCTAAGATCCACTATGTCACAAGCACAACTAGTAGATTTGGCAAGACTCCGTATTGAGTCTGATCTAGCAAAACAGATTAACTTTGATTATGTAATTCAGAGTTTCACTAGGAAAAAGGCTAGGAAAGAACCTTTGTTCAGCAGACAATAAATGCTATTATAAACGTCTTTTACTATTATAAATATATTACTGCCTTGGAGTCATATTCCAAGAACTCCATCATGTCTCTCTCCACATGGTCCACAGAGATATTTCTCAAGTCATTTGTACCCAGTTGCAGTATGAGTGTATCATATGTGGTCTTGTAGTGCAGGGTCTTGAGTGCATTTGTGATGTGAAGTGGCAAATCCTGGCAACTGATAGGCAGCTGACTATGACCTTCTCCTTGCACAGCCTGGTGAGTAGTGCACTGGTCTGTCTCACAATGGAATCACCTATGGCTTTGATAGTGGACTGTGTAGAGATTTGTCTTACAGGCTTTTGAAATTATGCATGTTTCATGGTAAATGCTATCTGTATTGCGTGCTTGTGAGATTATTGCTGAAGTTATTTGTTTCTTAGGTTACATTTAGGAGACCTTTTTGTTTTAGGTAAGTTACTTTTAAAGCCATAGCAAATATAAATCTAGGTTTTCGGTCTGAGCTGTGGTGAATTATTTAATGTTGTACTGTGTGGTACAGACAATCTGCTTTTTTTTTATTTGTAATGACTTTGTGCGAGATCTTTGCTTCTAATAACATTATGTAATTGTCTGTCACCCACTGTGTCATTTTGTTTAATTTATAGGTGGTTGTCCATAACCATTAGACTATTACTGCATTGATTAGAGATGTCTATTTCAACCAAGTTGACTACAGTGACAGTTGTAAAGTGCAAATCTATGGTTCTACATGCTTACTAATGTGGGCTAATGGGGACATAGAACTTGTGAGGTTTGGAGTTGAAATACTGGAGTGCTATTTGTCTAAAATAGCAATCTAAGTCAACACAAAAAGAGCATAGTGCCTCTCAGCAAATACTGATGGAATCATTTAGGCTTTTAGTTAAGGTATTAATTTGAGGTATTCTAGTAATAGTGGATAGAAAATTTTTTTGAGCACCAACAACCAGGTAGGTAGTAAATACTTAAGTGGAGGACAGTTTGAAGGATAGCATGAGGTACTAGATTAACTGTAGTGGGATGCATGAGGTCTCAGTGTGTGAGGAGAGTATGAAAAGATGGTCAAGGGGACAAGATTACAAAGCAAAATAGGAAGAGGCAACCATCATGTCCAAAAGGAGAAATCAATGCTATATGTTACACTGAGGGAGAAGAAAAGGGCACATAAGATATTAAAATGGGGAAATGCTAAGAAGACAAACAATGAAAAGGTTAACAAAAATGAGGAAGGCAAAAATGGAGGTAGGAGAGGGTTTGTCCCTAATGCATAATGTCATAACATATGGGGGGGGGGTGAAATGAAAAAAAGGTAAGGACATACTGTGACAGCTGGACAGAACAGAAAAAGGCACAGGGGAGGAGAAGCATGCACAATTTAAATAATTTCAAAGATTGTATATTAAATCCACACACACACACACACACACACATATATATATATATATATATATATATATATATATATATATATATATATATATATATATATATATATATATATATATATATAATTTTGTTTAACATTGTAATTTAGTCTTCTGATAAACAATGACTTATTCATACTCTCATCCATTAAATCAAGTAGGGAATAAAAACAGAAAAAAAATGTCAGAGTTCATTATTAGCTCTACAGTTGTTGTCTTAGACGCAAAAGTTTTTATTTATTTATTTATTTATTTGCATTTGTTTACCAGGATGGTCCAGCTGAGCCAGAAGTGTCCATTTTCAGTGGAGTCCCGGGAAGCAAAGCTCCACATATAAGACATTTCACATTTATACCTATACATACTTATCTAAATGTATCAATGTAATCTACGATTGTTAGAATTAGAAATAAATAATAATATACACACTTACGTGTGTGTAGAATTTTGTATAAGGGGGGCCCACACACTTTGTACTGGGGCCCAGATTTTCTCTCGGTGGCCCTGGGGATAGGTCAAAGTTGGATCGAAGTAGCAAGTCAGCCTGCACCACAGCACTCTCTTTTTCTGATAATCCCCAGGATTCACGAAGCCTCCGTGTAAGAGTTATAACTCTTACACGGAGGCTGCAGTTAAACGGAGTGATGTCAGCATGCTCTGCATATTCATGAGAGCATGCTGAATCACACCTAAGTCGAACACGGTCCGTGTAAGACAGTAGGGGGCATGTCCATAGGCTGAGCCCTGCAAGCGGACACGCCCCCAGAAGTGTAAAAGTGCCCAGAGTAGACACCCACAACAGAGTCCACGGAAATGTGAATAAACACAACACAGCACATGCCCCTACAGACTATTAAACATAAAACAATCTAAATGAACATGTCATATTTTTTTTAAATTGTAAAGATGTTTAACCATGAGTGCGCTTATGCTGGCGTGCCCGTAGCGCAGCTACAGTTAGCAGTCAATGGGAAAGCATATAAGAACTAAATATGCAAAATAAGCCAGGAAGCAATAGCGTAGCGGTAGAGATGCCAGCTGCAGAGCAGGCATTCATGGTTCGAGCCCCCACAACACAATTTTTTTTTTTTTTGCAAAATAAACAGGAAACAAGTCCCTGACACATATGTACACATAAAACCAGAATATATGTAAAATGCAATGAAATATCCCATTTATATTGAATAAATGTGAGCTACGAAATGAATATAAACTGCCAGATGTGCCCATAGCTGAGCTGCAGTACAACAGAGTGAGTGTATGTGCCCGTAGATAAGCATTGGTTTAACTGGTGCAAAATGAGTGCCCGTAGCTGAGCAGTTGTTTACCATGCTAAATATATGTGCCCCTAACTGAGCTGAGCGGAATATGCGTGCCGATAGCCAAATGAGGCTTAAACCAGCGTGCCGTTTGCTGATTGCTGCGCACCGCGCAAACAAGCTAACCGACGGGCAACGTTGAGCAAGCCGTATCAAAACTGCCTTTACACAGACACACCCCTCAACATGTCTAGACAGTCATGAAAAATAAAAAGCAGTGGCCAGGTTCGAACCCAGGATACTATACACCATAGTCAAGGTACAGAACCACTAAGCCATGACAGCAGTACCTAGAAATGCAATAATAGCTCATATATAGGAATGAATACAAACTACAGCATGACAATGCAGGTTTACTGAAGCTGATACAATTCCAAAATGGCCAATCACAGATATGTGCGGGAAAACGGACTATATAAGCCCCATAGGCGGGAATACACAGCATAAACGATTGTAGAACAGACCTGCAGGCAGAATGTCAGGTGTAGGAGAGGGTAGTCGCTTTCGAGCACAGAGGTGGGGTGTTGAGGAGTCCAGGTACATGGCCTGGCTCCTAGTCCACAACCATGAGGCCCAACTCATGCAGGGCCAGGTCCTCTGGGGAGCATACAGGGCTGAGGCGTGGGACCAGTTGGCTCATGAACTCACCAGTGCCACAGGAATTCCATGGACATGTGAGCAGGTCCGTCACCACCATGCGGACCTGAAGAGACGCAAGCAGGACCAACTGAACCTTTGGATCCAGGAGGCCCGGCAATCACCCAACGCCCCACCACTGAGTAAGTAACAATTAATTATGTATGTAGAAAGTTAAACTACCTGAAATTATGGAGATGTGTATTCCAATATTACTTCATTTATATTACAGCTGCAGGTGTCTGTTCTGTGAACCGCAGAGCCTATGCCGATAGGCTGGTGCGGTTGCGCCACCAGGCAGGTCAGTAATCCACTACTAGTAACTGTAAAGATATATAAATGTATGACAGTCAGCAAAAGAGTGCAGTGTAGCCAGGAAGGAATTAAATCTGCAAGTAACAGTGTGAAAGTGTATGCAAGTATTGCCTGATTACAACAGTTCCCAGCCTGTAAGTGTAAACTAAACATGACACTGTCCAACATATATTTTGAAATAAAACTGCCCTGCCTGTAAGAAAATAGTAGACAACCTGCAGCAGCATGTAAAGTACAGCTGCAGAAGAGGATGAAATCACATGTGTGAAATATATCCCTGTGGAAATACTGAAACATGACAGAAGTGAGACTGCTGGAAAGAACTGTAATAACTACTGTTAAAACATGTCAATAAAGCCTAGAAGTACCAGTCTGAATAGTAACATGAAAGCAAGTGAGAGAGTGTGAGAAAGTGTCAGGAATACAGCAATACAGTAGTAATAACCCCTGAATAAACTATACTGCAGTTAGGACAGAATTAAATGCATGTGCGACTCAGAACCAAACAGCAAAATCTGTTCAAAGTGTTGCTGCATGTGGAATGTGTACACTAAAATCTGGATATGTTGCTCCCAGTCTGAAATACGCAGATAGGATGATTGTCTGATATACCAAACATCCACACTTGTCTACAAGTATATAAAGCAAAGGTAACAGGATGATGTATCTGAACAAAGCTCGATATGAATGTGTATGAACAGCAATAAAATGTAGATTGATGCTGCAGTAACAGTCCCATCTGCAAGGTTAAGTAGTTAACATATAGGACACTGTAGTTAGAACAGTAGTGTGTATATAACTGTAGCTATTAGAAATGTACAGCATATGTATTTGTATTCCGAGCTGGTAATATTACTTTATTTACCCCACCCTCTAACCACCTATAACCCATTCCACGTGAAAATGGTATGTGCAATCACAATTACCACCCCTGGACGTCTGTCCTGTTGGGTCATATATATTTGCATGTCTGTTGATGCATCCGCCCTGTTCATACATCCACACCTGATGGCCTGTTGCCATCAATCAACCCTGCATGTTGTTTGGACTGTGTATTACTGTTCAAATTATGCATGTGTTATGCACGCTGTTCAATGGTGTGAATATCTGGGTGTTTGGTTAATGGGAATACTAATGCATGCTGTTACAACTAATTGTGAATGGTATTATATGTCACTAACCCAAACTGTCATGACATAATGCAAAACATAGAACGACAGGGAAGGCGGGTTCCAGTGGACCAACCTCTCCCACCTCAGCTGGCGAGTGCACCTGGCACTAGTGCCGAGTCCGGACCCTCCTCCGGTGGCCCTGTGCCACCTGCGGGTGGAAGCACTGCAGGGGATGGGGCTCGCCCCCCCTCTGCAAGTGTGGCCGGAGGAGATCCGCCACTCACCCTCCGTAACGTCCGGACTGCGGTGCGTAGGGAGATTCGGGACTCTGTCCTCGAGCCCCTACGCCAGCTCGAGGCACGGGTGGTGCAACTAACGGGCATGCCCATTGCCCCGCCTACACAGTCCCCAGCACAGCCCCGTCCTGGGCAGTGAAGGAACAGTGGCAACTGCCTATGGGTGGGGATATCAGTTCCACTGTTGCCATCTGTGGGCTCATGGGCTCTGGATATCCAAACCTCCGTCCCTGTCAATTGTGTAACCCCCCACACGTGTCATACACCGCCCCTGTATGCGTCTTGTTTGTCTTGTCTGTTAACCTACCCAACCTACCTCCCCAGCTGTACCGACTACCTTCACCTGACATACCACTCTCACCTGGAAAAAAAAAAAAAAAAAGGGCACTCTGTACCCACAAAAAAATTACGCCCATACATAGCTGCCCATTCCGCACACATGTCTACTGGACATGGAACCTATCAATTCCAATTGGCTGTACAACAAGTATTATTGTTGTCCTGACACCTCTCTCAGGGGTGGAAGGTTTCAAATGTCACACCAAATTACATACATATGCACAGCTGTTGCTGCTGAAGAAATGGGCAGCTATGGGCCTTACCTACATCCCTCCTGCACATCCCAAGCTTGTTTCCCTACTGTCTTACCCTCTTTGTGACCCCTTTTTCACCACTTTCCTGTCTCCCCATTTCTCTTTTCTTTCAAGGAAAATAGCGCGGGTGTGCGCAAGAGTAAGCACGTTTAAGTGGTTGTAATCAGGTGTGCGCTTGTGTGCGGAGCTAACAGCCAGTGCGCGTGAGCTCCGCGCAAACCAGCGCTAACCCGGTTACAACTGCTTAAAAGTGCCTTAGGCACTTTGATTGACAGGTCCTGTACTCAGTTCAAAAGAAAAATAAAATCCCACTGTGAGTCCCGAACCCAGGACCTTGGCAACTATAGTCTGCATGACTTACCACTAAGCCATGACTCTTATATAAAAACATTGTGCTAAAGTAAATATATCATGTAACACTAGGAATGAATGTAAAGGGAATATAGATGTGTAGTACACAAAGCATGACATTTAGAATCACAAACAAAACTGGTGGATTTCCATAATAGTAGTGTGTGAACAGAAACAGCCATGCTAGTTGGAAGCTAGTAGGTAATAATGTCACCATAGCACCTTGCAAGACACACACATACTCACAGCAGGATAAGCACTGTCCATACCCCACAACCTCTTACAGGAACACATCCGACCAAGTAATAAAATATGTGGAGCAAAGGCCCAAAACCAGGGACACATTACAAATAAAGTTACAACAAACGCAGACAGTTCAGAAAGTAACAGGGTCTACACCTTGTGGGATGTTTGGAAGGGTATGCAGTCTGGAACTTGAATGTTTGTCACCGTATTCTGACTTGAGCCCAGACTGACTTGACAGATAAAGGTGTGCATGAGATAGTGACCACATTATAAGGCAGAAATGTGGACAGCCTGCAAATATCTGTACACATGACGGGTCCAACACCACCATATTTGAATAGTTAAGAGCCTATAAACACAAAACCAGAGCCGAAGGCGGAAAAATAAACAAGTAAAAAACCAATAACCACCAGCTCCAGGTACAAATAAATCAGGTCCCAAAAGAAGTAGCAATTTGGAGTTTAATATCCACTGTTTTTCAGTACAATAGCAGCAAAAAATGATGTCCACAGAATCACAATACGTTTGCAAAAACACAACGTTTCGTCATCAATTTCCTCAGTAATGACAACCATAGTGAAAACTTTTCCTTGTGTAGTGAACTTACTCCTATTAACATTTAAACTAACCAATCATAATGTAATAAAATAAATACCTAATGAATAATGTATTAAATACTTCAACTCATCACAACAGATTGTGAAACATAATTAAATGTAAGAACTAATGTTAAATACATTTCAAAATTAAAATATGTGTATACACATGTATCAAAATTAAAATTCTAGTATAAATTAATTAAAATGTTTAATTCTGTTCACGAACCATACTTAAACTCTAAAATGTGTCGTATAGTAAGTTGCACCATCTAGTGGTCAAAATAAAAAATCACAGAATTTAACCATAAAAATGACTTGAATGTAAACAAGTTTAAAATGTATGCTTATTAAAAATTACTAAACATGTAAACCTAAACAATTAATTTTAATAAATTTTAATAAATGTTTTTTTAAAAATTGTTTAAAATTCATTTGATAAATCCACAATTTCCTAAGGAAAGTGAATATTGCACTTGTTTAAATATACTTTTTAAGGTGCTAGAGCTTTGCTGCCCTTAATTTAAGCACCGGTGCAAGAGACACCATGTCATTTAACCCCAAATTTCTACCTGAATCAAGTATTAGTTGCCAATGTAACTCCCTATATTCAATAAGCATTTCCCACATACCACCTCTGGGATTGATGGGAACTACTTCAAGCACAAAAAATTGATAACCTGTTGTTGGACATTTCATAGAATGTTTACTTAGTGCATTTTTGTCTTTTTTCACTCTAACATCATAAAGGTGCTCATAAATCCTTTGTTTGAGCTTCCTCTCACTTTTTCCAACGTAAAATGAAGAACATTTCTTACATATAGCAATGTAAATGATGCCACTAGTATCACAATTTGCAAAACTGTTTAGAAATAATGTCTTTTTCCTTGCCTGTAGATAAATTGAGGTACCAGTCAATAAATGCATGCAATAATTACACCTACCACATTTAAACAATCCCTTCTTAGCTTTACTGTTCTTACTTATTCTATTGAAATTGTGACAATTTTCTAATATGTTCTTAATGTTTCCCTTTATGATAGGTGTAAGTTACTTCCTTATCAAAAATGTATTCTAAATCAGAAATTTCTGAAAAGGCATTCCATTCTTTAGTGAAAATTTCCTTTATTAAGTTTGAATGTTCATTAAAGGTGGTAACAAGCCCTGCACTATATTGATCAGTATTAGCTTTGTTGTTTGCTTTTGTTACAGCTGCGTCTTTTTTACCTAAGATAGGAGCGAAGGGACCCTTCCTTTTCTTGTTTACTTCTTCTAAGATGTTGTTGAAATAGTCATATGAATAACCCCTCACAGCAAAAAGCTCTCTAAGTACATTAACTTCATTACAAAATTCATCGTCTTCAGATGTCATTCTACTTGTACGAACTAGTTGCCCTTTTACAACTCCCTTTTTCTGAAATGGGGGGTGACAACTACTAAAATGTAAGTAGCAATTGGAAAATGTTTCTTTTCTGTGTATCTTTGATGTGAAATTTCCATCTTTTTTACTAATATTGACATCTAAATAATTCAGTGTGTTTGGGTCAAAATTCTGAGTAAATTTCAAAAAATGTGTAGTTTTGTTAACATATTCTACCAACTTCTCAAAGCTACCTTGATTACCTTTCCAAAAGAAACAAAGGTCATCAAGAAATCTGGCATAAAGAACCCATTGGTCACTAAAAGGCGAGTTAAGCAAAAATTTTTCCTCCCAAAAAGCCATAATAATGTTGGCATAAGTTGCGGCACAATGTGCCCCCATGGCTACACCTTTTTCTTGTCTGTAATATTCCCCTTGAAAATAAATAAAATTGTTTTTTAATACAATTTCCATTAGGGTTAAGGTGTTTCTAACGTCACCATGCGTCAGTTTTTTACTAGCTATTAAGGCTTCTTCAAACCAGTATAGCCCCGTATCATGTGGGATACAGCCAAAAAGATCAACGACATCCATTGTGCCAAAACTCAAATTTTCACTGTACAAAGTTGGTTCCACTTTCCTTAAAAAGTCCCATGAGTCCTTGAGTATGTAGTTTCTCCCCTCTAGTACTTTTTTGACTTTCAAATCAACAAACTTTGCCAGGGGGGCTGTAGCAGAGCCATCCGCTGACACTATAGGCCTTAAAGGGGGATCTATACTATCTTTGTGTACTTTGGGGATGCCAAAAATACATGGGATCTTAGGCTTCTCAACAGTCAAAAACTTGTAAGTTTCTTTATCAATTGAACCTTCCAACAAAAGGTCATTTAATAAAACGTGTATCTTTTTGTAGGCTATGTTGACTTCGTTAAGAGATACTCTAGTGTATTTATCTACATCATTCAATATTTCCAACATTTTACCTTCATATTGTATTGCTTGCATAACAACCACTCCCCCTCCTTTATCAGGTTTCATAACCCTCAGTTCACTGTTATTGCTAATTTCTTTCAATGTCTTGAACTCTCCTTGGGATAAATTTGAATGCATATGCTTGGTAGCTAATTGCTTTCTGACTTCATTTTCAATTTTAATTTCGAAGTTCCTCAACTGGGGTAAAGGGGTTAAAACACTCTTACACTTTAGTATCTCATCATGAGAATGACTGGTTTTACCTTTAAAGAATAATTCAAGGTTCTTTTCCTAACAAATAACTTGATGTCAATTAATAGTCTAAACATATCTACTCTTTGTCTAGGGACAAATGTAAAACCTTTTGAAAACAAGTTGAACCAAGAAACATCAACCTGAGCGTTAGAGTAATTGAAAATGTTGAATGTATGTTGCCATTGTATGACCATGTATTTGCATTATTACTAATGCCAGCACTTAATTCCACCTCTGTTCTCTCCTCACAAATGTTCTCCTCCCATGTTTTTGAGTTGTAATACACTTTTTCTTGATTCATTAGTCTTTCTGATCTCCTAAGTGGGGGGAATTCTTCATTATTAATTGCTTGGTTAAAGACTTCCACCATTTCCTTCTTCCCACTCAGCCTCGTAGGTGTATTGTTTGTTCCAATTACCATATTTTGCCTTGGAACATACTTGGGTTTGGGTAATGACTCTTTTTTATATTCTTTGAGGTCCCTCTTGATTTTCCTGGTTTTCCTATCCTGAACCTCATTGCATTTACTTTCTATATTTTAAACAATTCATGATATTTAGTTCTTTCTGTATCAATGGTGAATTTTAAATCAGTAATAATGGATTTGTTAATATTCTCAATATCAGTAAGCAAATTTTCCATAAGTAATTCGTTATTTCTTATAATTGCTTTCATTATAGCAAATCCACAATTGTCAAATATTTTAATCAATTTCATCGTAAAATTCCGACCCCTCTGTAACATTGTTAGGAAATTTACAGACTCTAAGACCCTTGGGAACAATCTTAACAGCTAAACAATGTTTGAGATATGCATTGTCCATGTCAGAGTCTTGTGTTTGAACAAAGAATTCGTTCAATTTTTGCCATTTTGGGATGATGCCGCAAACATCGACCGCAGCCAGTCACGTTCTTGCTTTTCAACAACATTACTGTTTGAGTGCATGCCGTATTTGCGCTTAAGATGTTCTGAATGAACTGCTTTTTGTTCACTGCTCTATTTTTCCATGACAGCCATTGTTCGGATGCGCGGAAAACCTTCAAGTCACTTCTCACCAGCTCACTCACCGACTCTTGGAAAGCAGAATACAGCGTTAATATCTCAATCGCCGCTTATTCCTCAGGGTTGGTCGTTTCGATTCTCAGGTGAGGTCAAGCGACCATGATTGCTGGCGTGAGCAACCGCAACAAGCCGACATTGACCGACCATTTGCGCACGCCAGTTGCACTTTCAGCATCTTCGATCCCCTGATCTCGCCCGATGACATGAACACACGGGTGCAGACTGCTGATCCAGAAGTGCTGGAGACTGGCCGAATTGGCGCAAACTAATTGGTCAACTGGACACAGCTTGTGGGTTTGCTCACACCCATCAGCCAATCCATGGTTACGCTAGTTTCATCACTTCCCCTTACCAGGGAATCAGGAAGAAAGGCAGCCAACTACAGGGAAGCCACGGCGCATATGCTCGATGCGGCTAAGCAGATTATTTCTGCTTCAGATGGTGAGGACAACAGTGAGAATAGTTTGAGGGTTTTCCGCATATCACGATAGACAATGGTAATGATGTGGAAAATAGAGCAGTGAGACCCAAAAGCCAAAGGCGCCAATTTCGGGCAATGGAGGACAAAACGCCAAATGCAACAGGTACTCAAAACCTAGTAACTGACATACACATGTTAAAGCTAAAATTTGACTTTAACAAGGAAAACGCTGGTAAATCACATCTAGCTTATCCTATTCCAAAAATGCTATGACTTGGAATTCTTTTTGTTCAAACACAAGACTCTTGACATGGACAATGCATATCTCAAACATTGTTTAGCTGTTAAGATTGTTCCCAAGGGTCTTAGAGTCTGTAAATTTCCTAACAATGTTACAGAGGGGTCTGGAATTTTACGAAGAATTGATTAAAATATTTGACAATTGTGGATTTACTATAATGAAAGTAATTATAAGAAATAAATTTAATTACTTATGGAAAATTTGCTTACTGATATTGAGAATATTAACAAATCCATTATTACTGATTTAAAAATTCACCATTGATACAGAAAGTGTTGAACTAAATATCATGAACTGTTTAAAAATATAGAAAGTAAATGCAATGGAGGTTCAGGATAGGAAAACCAAAAAAAAGGAAAAAAAGTTTTATTTATTTATTTATTTATTTGCATTTGTTTACCAGGATGGTCCAGCTGAGCCAAGTGTCCATTTTCAGTGGAGTCGGGAAGCAAAGCTCCACATATAAGACATTTCACATTTATACCTATACATACTTATCTAAATGTATCAATGTAATCTACGATTGTTAGAATTAGAAATAAATAATAATATACACACTTAGGCGTGTGTAGAATTTTTGTATAAGGGGGCCCACACACTTTGTACTGGGGCCCAGATTTACTCTCTCGGTGGCCCTGGGGATAGGTCAAAGTTGGATCAGTAGCAAGTCAGCCTGCACCACAGCACTCTCTTTTCTGATAATCCCCAGGATTCACGAAGCCTCGTGTAAGAGTTATAACTCTTACGGAGGCTCAGTCATGCTTGAGTGATGTCAGCATGCTCTGCATATTCATGAGAGCATGCTGAATCACACCTAAAATCCGGTCGAACCGCGGTCCGTGTAAGACAGTAGGGAGGCATGTCCATAGGCTGAGCCCTGCACCAGCGGACCGCCCCAGAAGTGTAAAGTGCCCAGGTAGACACCCACAACAGAGTCCGCGGAAATGTGAATAAACACAACACAGCACATGCCTACAGACTATTAAACATAAAACAATCTAAATGAACATGTCATATTTTTTAAATTGTAAGATGTTTAACCATGAGTGCTGCTTCGTTTGTTGGCGTGCCCGTAAGCGCAGCCTACAGTTAGCAGTCAATGGGAAAGCATATAAGAACTAAATATGCAAAATAAGCCAGGAAGCAATAGCGTAGCGGTAGAGATGCCAGCTGCAGAGCAGGCATTCATGGTTCGAGCCCCACAACACAATTTTTTTTGCAAAATAAACAGGAAACAAGTCCCTGACACATATGTACACATAAAACCAGAATATATGTAAATTGCAATGAAATATCCCATTTATATTGAATAAATGTGAGCTCTGAAATGAATATAAACTGCCAGATGTGCCCATAGCTGAGCTGCAGTACAACAGAGTGAGTGTATGTGCCCGTAGATAAGCATTGGTTTTAACTGGTGCAAAATGAGTGCCCGTAGCTGAGCAGTTGTTTACCATGCTAAATATATGTGCCCCTAACTGAGCTGGCGGAATATGCGTGCCGATAGCCAAATGAGGCTTAAACCAAGCGTACCCGTTTGCGGTGATTGCTGCGCAAAAACAAACTGTTTCGACGGCAACAGCGTTGAGCAAAGCCGTATCAAAACTGCCTTTACACAGACACACCCCTCAACATGTCTGAACAGTCATGAAAATAAAAAGCAGTGGCCAGGTTCGAGACAGGATACTATACACCATAGTCAAGGTACAGAACCACTAAGCCATGACAGCAGTACCTAGAAATGCAATAATAGCTCATATATAGGAATGAATACAAACTACAGCATGACAATGCAGGTTTACTGAAGCTGATACAATTCCAAAATGGCCAATCACAGATATGTCTTGCAGGAAAAGCGGACTATATAAGCCCCATAGGCGGGAATACACAGCATAAACGATTGTAGAACAGACCTGCAGGCAGAATGTCAGGTGTAGGAGAGGGTAGTCGCTTTCGAGCACAGAGGTGGGGTGTTGAGGTCAGGTACATGGCCTGGCTCCTAGTCCACAACCATGAGGCCCAACTCATGCAGGGGCCCAGGTCCTCTGGGGAGCATACAGGGCTGAGGCGTGGGACCAGTTGGCTCATGAACTCACCAGTGCCACAGAATTCCATGGACATGAGCAGGTCCGTCACCACCATCTTGGGACCTGAAGAGGCGTAAGCAGGACCAACTGAACCTTTGGATCCAGGAGGCCCGGCAATCACCCAGCGCCCACCACTGAGTAAGTAACAATTAATTATGTATGTAGAAAGTTAAACTACCTGAAATTATGGAGATGTGTATTCCAATATTACTTCATTTATATTACAGCTGCAGGTGTCTGTTCTGTGAACCGCAGAGCCTATGCCGATAGGCTGGTGCTTGATTCGCCACCAGGCAGGTCAGTAATCCACTACTAGTAACTGTAAAGATATATAAATGTATGACAGTCAGCAAAAGAGTGCAGTGTAGCCAGGAAGGAATTAAATCTGCAAGTAACAGTGTGAAAGTGTATGCAAGTATTGCCTGATTACAACAGTTCCCAGCCTGTAAGTGTAAACTAAACATGACACTGTCAACATATATTTTGAAATAAAACTGCCCTGCCTGTAAGAAAATAGTAGACAACCTGCAGCAGCATGTAAAGTACAGCTGCAGAAGAGGATGAAATCACATGTGTGAAATATATCCCTGTGGAAATACTGAAACATGACATAAGTGAGACTGCTGGAAAGAACTGTAATAACTACTGTTAAAAAAAGGTCAATAAAGCCTAGAAGTACCAGTCTGAATAGTAACATGAAAGCAAGTGAGAGAGTGTGAGAAAGTGTCAGGAATACAGCAATACAGTAGTAATAACCCCTGAATAAACTATACTGCAGTTAGGACAGAATTAAATGCATGTGCGACTCAGAACCAAACAGCAAAATCTGTTCAAAGTGTTGCTGCATGTGGAATGTGTACACTAAAATCTGGATATGTTGCTCCCAGTCTGAAATACGCAGATAGGATGATTGTCTGATATACCAAACATCCACACTTGTCTACAAGTATATAAAGCAAAGGTAACAGGATGATGTATCTGAACAAAGCTCGATATGAATGTGTATGAACAGCAATAAAATGTAGATTGATGCTGCAGTAACAGTCCCATCTGCAAGGTTAAGTAGTTAACATATAGGACACTGTAGTTAGAACAGTAGTGTGTATATAACTGTAGCTATTAGAAATGTACAGCATATGTATTTGTATTGAAGGTGTTAATATTACTTTATTTACCCACCCTCTAACCACCTATAACCCATTCCACGTGAAAATGGTATGTGCAATCACAATTACCACCCTGGGCGTCTGTCCTGTTGGGTCATATATATTTGCATGTCTGTTGATGCATCCGCCCTGTTCATACATCCACACCTGATGGGCTGTTGCCATCAATCAGCCCTGCATGTTGTTTTGGACTGTGTATTACTGTTCAAATTATGCATGTGTTATGCAGCTGTTCAATGGTGTGAATATCTGGGTGTTTGGTTAATGGGAATACTAATGCATGCTGTTACAACTAATTGTGAATGGTATTATATGTCACTAACCCAAACTGTCATGACATAATGCAAAACATAGAGCGACAGGGAAGGCGGGTTCCAGTGGACCAACCTCTCCCACCTCAGCTGGCGAGTGCACCTGGCACTAGTGCGAGTCCGGACCCTCCTCCGGTGGCCCTGTGCCACCTGCGGGTGGAAGCACTGCAGGGGATGGGGCTCGCCCCCTCTGCAAGTGTGGCGGAGAGATCCGCCACTCACCCTCCGTAGCGTCCGGACTGCGGTGCGTAGGGAGATTCGGGACTCTGTCCTCGAGCCCCTCACGCCAGCTCGAGAGCACAGTGGTGCAACTAGCGGGCATGCCCATTGCCCCGCCTACACAGTCCCCAGCACAGCCCGTCCTGGGCAGTGAAGGAACAGTGGCAACTGCCTATGGGTGGGGATATCAGTTCCACTGTTGCCATCTGTGGGCTCATGGGCTCTGGATATCCAAACCTCAGTCCCCGTCAATTGTGTAACCCCCACCGCGTGTCATACACCGCCCTGTATGCGTCTTGTTTGTCTTGTCTGTTTACCTACCCAACCTACCTCCCCAGTTGTACCGACTACCTTCACCTGACATACCACTCTCACCTGGAAAAAAAAAAAAAAAAAAAGGGCACTCTGTACCCACAAAAAAATTACGCCCCATACATAGCTGCCCATTCGCTTACATGTCTACTGGACATGGAACCTAAATTACAATTGGCTGTACAACAAGTATTATTGTTGTCCTGACACCTCTCTCAGGGGTGGAAGGTTTCAAATGTCACACCAAATTACATACATATGCACAGCTGTTGCTGATGAAGAAATGGGCAGCTATGGGCCTTACCTACATCCCTCCTGCATCCCAAGCTTGTTTCCCTACTGTCTTACCCTCTTTGTGACCCCTTTTTCACCCACTTTCCTGTCTCCCCATTTCTCTTTTCTTTCAAGGAAAATAGCGCGGGTGTGCGCCAAGAGTAAACGTTTAAGTGGTTGTAATCAGGTGTGCGCTTGTGTGCGGAGCTAACAGCCAGTCTTGCGTGAGCTCCGCGCAAACCAGCGCTAACCCGGTTACAACTGCTTAAAAGTGCCTTAGGCACTGATTGACAGGTCCTGTACTCAGTTCAAAAGAAAAATAAAATCCCACTGTGAGTCCAGAACCCAGGACCTTGGCAACTATAGTCTGCATGACTTACCACTAAGCCATGACTCTTATATAAAAACATTGTGCTAAAGTAAATATATCATGTAACACTAGGAATGAATGTAAAGGGAATATAGATGTGTAGTACACAAAGCATGACATTTAGAATCACAAACAAAACTGGTGGATTTCCATAATAGTAGTGTGTGAACAGAAACAGCCATGCTAGTTGGAAGCTAGTAGGTAATAATGTCACCATAGCACCTTGCAAGACACACACATACTCACAGCAGGATAAGCACTGTCCATACCCCACAACCTCTTACAGGAACACATCCGGACCAAGTAATAAAATATGTGGAGCAAAGGCCCAAAACCAGGGACACATTACAAATAAAGTTACAACAAACGCAGACAGTTCAGAAAGTAACAGGGTCTACACCTTGTGGGATGTTTGGAAGGGTATGCAGTCTGGAACTTGAATGTTTGTCACCGTATTCTGACTTGAGCCCAGACTGACTTGACAGATAAAGGTGTGCATGAGATAGTGACCACATTATAAGGCAGAAATGTGGACAGCCTGCAAATATCTGTACACATGGCGGGTCCAACACCACCATATTTGAATAGTTAAGAGCCGATAAACACAAAACCCAGAGCCGAAGGCGGAAAAATAAACAAGTAAAAAGCCAATAACCACCAGCTCCAGGTACAAATAAATCAGGTCCCAAAAGAAGAAGCAATTTGGGTTTAATATCCACTGTTTTTCAGTACAATAGCAGCAAAAATGATGTCCACAGAATCACAATACGTTTGCAAAAACACAGCGTTTAGATCATCAATTTCCTCAGTAATGACAACCATAGTGAAAACTTTTCCTTGTGTAGTGAACTTACTCCTATTAACATTTAAACTAACCAATCATAATGTAATAAAATAAATACCTAATGAATAATGTATTAAATACTTCAACTCATCACAACAGATTGTGAAACATAATTAAATGTAAGAACTAATGTTAAATACATTTCAAAATTAAAATATGTGTATACACATGTATCAAAATTAAAATTCTAGTATAAATTAATTAAAATGTTTAATTCTGTTCACGAACCATACTTAAACTCTAAAATGTGTCGTATAGTAAGTTGCACCATCTAGTGGTCAAAATAAAAAATCACAGAATTTAACCATAAAAATGACTTGAATGTAAACAAGTTTAAAATGTATGCTTATTAAAAATTACTAAACATGTAAACCTAAACAATTAATTTTAATATATTTTAAATAAATGTTTTTAAAAATTGTTTAAAATTCATTTGATAAATCCACAATTTCCTAAGGAAAGTGAATATTGCACTTGTTTAAATATACTTTTTAAGGTGCTAGAGCTTTGCTGCCCTTAATTTAAGCACCGGTGCAAGAGACACCATGTCATTTAACCCCAAATTTCTACCTGAATCAAGTATTAGTTGCCAATGTAACTCCTATATTCAATAAGCATTTCCCACATACCACCTCTGGGATTGATGGGAACTACTTCAAGCACAAAAAATTGATAACCTGTTGTTGGACATTTCATAGAATGTTTACTTAGTGCATTTTGTCTTTTTTCACTCTAACATCATAAAGGTGCTCATAAATCCTTTGTTTGAGCTTCCTCTCACTTTTTCCAACGTAAAATGAAGAACATTTCTTACATATAGCAATGTAAATGATGCCACTAGTATCACAATTTGCAAAACTGTTTAGAAATAATGTCTTTTTCCTTGCCTGTAGATAAATTGAGGTACCAGTCAATAAATGCATGCAATAATTACACCTACCACATTTAAACAATCCCTTCTTAGCTTTACTGTTCTTACTTATTCTATTGAAATTGTGACAATTTTCTAATATGTTCTTAATGTTTCTCCCTTTGCGATAGGTGTAAGTTACTTCCTTATCAAAAATGTATTCTAAATCAGAAATTTCTGAAAAGGCATTCCATTCTTTAGTGAAAATTTCCTTTATTAAGTTTGAATGTTCATTAAAGGTGGTAACAAGCCCTGCACTATATTGATCAGTATTAGCTTTGTTGTTTGCTTTTGTTACAGCTGCGTCTTTTTTACCTAAGATAGGAGCGAAGGGACCCTTCCTTTTCTTGTTTACTTCTTCTAAGATGTTGTTGAAATAATCATATGAATAACCCCTCACAGCAAAAAGCTCTCTAAGTACATTAACTTCATTACAAAATTCATCGTCTTCAGATGTCATTCTACTTGTACGAACTAGTTGCCCTTTTACAACTCCCTTTTTCTGAAATGGGGGGTGACAACTACTAAAATGTAAGTAGCAATTGGAAAATGTTTCTTTTCTGTGTATCTTTGATGTGAAATTTCCATCTTTTTTACTAATATTGACATCTAAATAATTCAGTGTGTTTGGGTCAAAATTCTGAGTAAATTTCAAAAAATGTGTAGTTTTGTTAACATATTCTACCAACTTCTCAAAGCTACCTTGATTACCTTTCCAAAAGAAACAAAGGTCATCAAGAAATCTGGCATAAAGAACCCATTGGTCACTAAAAGGCGAGTTAAGCAAAAATTTTTCCTCCCAAAAAGCCATAATAATGTTGGCATAAGTTGCGGCACAATGTGCCCCCATGGCTACACCTTTTTCTTGTCTGTAATATTCCCCTTGAAAATAAATAAAATTGTTTTAATACAATTTCCATTAGGGTTAAGGTGTTTCTAACGTCACCATCGTCAGTTTTTACTAGCTATTAAGGCTTCTTCAAACCAGTATAGCCCCGTATCATGTGGGATACAGCCAAAAAGATCAACGACATCCATTGTGCCAAAACTCAAATTTTCACTGTACAAAGTTGGTTCCACTCTCCTTAAAAGTCCCATGAGTCCTTGAGTATGTAGTTTCTCCCTCTAGTACTTTTTGACTTTCAAATCAACAAACTTTGCCAGGGGCTGTAGCAGAGCCATCCGCTGACACTATAGGCCTTAAGGGGGGATCTATACTATCTTTGTGTACTTTGGGGATGCCAAAAATACATGGGATCTTAGGCTTCTCAACAGTCAAAAACTTGTAAGTTTCTTTATCAATTGAACCTTCCAACAAAAGGTCATTTAATAAAACGTGTATCTTTTTGTAGGCTATGTTGACTTTGTTAAGAGATACTCTAGTGTATTTATCTACATCATTCAATATTTCCAACATTTTACCTTCATATTGTATTGCTTGCATAACAACCACTCCCCCTCCTTTATCAGGTTTCATAACCCTCAGTTCACTGTTATTGCTAATTTCTTTCAATGTCTTGAACTCTCCTTGGGATAAATTTGAATGCATATGCTTGGTAGCTAATTGCTTTCTGACTTCATTTTCAATTTTAATTTCGAAGTTCCTCAACTGGGGGTGTAAAGGGGGGTTAAAAACACTCTTACACTTTAGTATCTCATCATGAGAATGACTGGTTTTACCTTTAAAGAATAATTCAAGGTTCTTTTTCCTAACAAATAACTTGATGTCAATTAATAGTCTAAACATATCTACTCTTTGTCTAGGGACAAATGTAAAACCTTTTGAAAACAAGTTGAACCAAGAAACATCAACCTGAGCGTTAGAGTAATTGAAAATGTTGAAGCCATTGTATGACCATGTATTTGCATTATTACTAATGCCAGCACTTAATTCCACCTCTGTTCTCTCCTCACAAATGTTCTCTCCCCCCTCCCCATGTAGTTTTTTGAGTTGTAATACACTTTTTCTTGATTCATTAGTCTTTCTGATCTCCTAAGTGGGGGGAATTCTTCATTATTAATTGCTTGGTTAAAGACTTCCACCATTTCCCCTTCTTCCCACTCAGCCTCGTAGGTGTATTGTTTGTTCCAATTACCATATTTTTGCCTTGGAACATACTTGGGTTTGGGGTAATGACTCTTATTTTTATATTCTTTGAGGTCCCTCTTGATTTTCCTGGTTTTCCTATCCTGAACCTCATTGCATTTACTTTCTATATTTTTAAACAATTCATGATATTTAGTTCTTTCTGTATCAATGGTGAATTTTAAATCAGTAATAATGGATTTGTTAATATTCTCAATATCAGTAAGCAAATTTTCCATAAGTAATTCGTTATTTCTTATAATTGCTTTCATTATAGCAAATCCACAATTGTCAAATATTTTAATCAATTCTTCGTAAAATTCCGACCCCTCTGTAACATTGTTAGGAAATTTACAGACTCTAAGACCCTTGGGAACAATCTTAACAGCTAAACAATGTTTGAGATATGCATTGTCCATGTCAAGAGTCTTGTGTTTGAACAAAAAGAATTCCAAGTCACTTAGCATTTTGGAATAGGATGCGCTAGATGTGACACCAGCGTGTTCCTTGTTAAAGTCAAATTTTAGCTTTAACATGTCAGTTACTAGGTTTTGAGTACCTGTTGCATTTGGCGTTTTGTCCTCCATTGCCCGAAATTGGCGCCTTTGGCTTTTGGGTCTCACTGCTCTATTTTCCATGTCATTACCATTGTCTATCGTGATGTGCGGAAAACCCTCCAAACTGTTCTCACTGTTGTCCTCACCATCTGAAGCAGAAATAATCTGCTTAGCCACATCCGAACACCTCGCCGACTTCCCTGTAGTTGGCTGCCTTTCTTCCTGATTCCCTGGTAAGGGAAGTGACGAAACTAACGTAACCATGGATTGGCTGATGGGTGTGAGCAAACCCACAAGCTGTGTCAGTTGACCAATTAGTTTGCGCAATTCGCCAGTCTCAGCACTTCTGGATCCCTGATCTGCGCCCGTGTATGAACACACGGGTGCAGATCAAGGATCCAGAAGTGCTGAGACTGGCGAATTGCGCAAACTAATTGGTCAACTGACACAGCTTGTGGGTTTGCTCACACCCATCAGCCAATCCATGGTTACGTTAGTTTCATCACTTCCCTTACCAGGGAATCAGGAAGAAAGGCAGCCAACTACAGGGAAGTCGGCGAGGCGTTCGGATGTGGCTAAGCAGATTATTTCTGCTTCAGATGGTGAGGACAACAGTGAGAACAGTTTGGAGGGTTTTCCGCACATCACGATAGACAATGGTAATGATGTGGAAAATAGAGCAGTGAGACCCAAAAGCCAAAGGCGCCAATTTCGGGCAATGGAGGACAAAACGCCAAATGCAACAGGTACTCAAAACCTAGTAACTGACATGTTAAAGCTAAAATTTGACTTTAACAAGGAAAACGCTGGTGTCACATCTAGCGCATCCTATTCCAAAATGCTAAGTGACTTGGAATTCTTTTTGTTCAAACACAAGACTCTTGACATGGACAATGCATATCTCAAACATTGTTTAGCTGTTAAGATTGTTCCAAGTGTCTTAGAGTCTGTAAATTTCCAACAATGTTACAGAGGGTCGGAATTTTACGAAGAATTGATTAAAATATTTGACAATTGTGGATTTGCTATAATGAAAGCAATTATAAGAAATAACGAATTACTTATGGAAAATTTGCTTACTGATATTGAGAATATTAACAAATCCATTATTACTGATTTAAAATTCACCATTGATACAGAAAGAACTAAATATCATGAATTGTTTAAAAATATAGAAAGTAAATGCAATGAGGTTCAGGATAGGAAAACCAGGAAAATCAAGAGGGACCTCGAAGAATATAAAAATAAGAGTCATTACCCCAAACCCAAGTATGTTCCAAGGCAAAAATATGGTAATTGGAACAAACAATACACCTACGAGGCTGAGTGGGAAGAAGGGGAAATGGCGGAAGTCTTTGACCAAGCAATTAATAACGAAGAATTCCCCCCACTTAGGAGATCAGAAAGACTAAAGAATCAAGAAAAAGTGTATTACAACTCAAAAAACTACATGGGGAGGGGGGAGAGACCATTTGTGAGGAGAGAACAGAGGTGGAATTAAGTGCTGGCATTAGTAATAATGCAAATACATGGTCATATAATGGCTTCAACATTTTCAATTACTCTAACGCTCAGGTTGATGTTTCTTGGTTCAACTTGTTTTCAAAAGGTTTTACATTTGTCCCTAGACAAAGAGTAGATATGTTTAGACTATTAATTGACATCAAGTTATTTGTTAGGAAAAAGAACCTTGAATTATTCTTTAAAGGTAAAACCAGTCATTCTCATGATGAGATACTAAAGTGTAAGAGTGTTTTTAACCCCCCTTTACACCCCCAGTTGAGGAACTTCGAAATTAAAATTGAAAATGAAGTCAGAAAGCAATTAGCTACCAAGCATATGCATTCAAATTTATCCCAAGGAGAGTTCAAGACATTGAAAGAAATTAGCAATAACAGTGAACTGAGGGTTATGAAACCTGATAAAGGAGGGGGAGTGGTTGTTATGCAAGCAATACAATATGAAGGTAAAATGTTGGAAATATTGAATGATGTAGATAAATACACTAGAGTATCTCTTAACAAAGTCAACATAGCCTACAAAAAGATACACGTTTTATTGAATGACCTTTTGTTCGAAGGTTCAATTGATAAAGAAACTTACACGTTTTTGACTGTTGAGAAGCCTAAGATCCCATGTATTTTTGGCATCCCCAAAGTACACAAAGATAGTATAGATCCCCCTTTAAGGCCTATAGTGTCAGCGGATGGCTCTGCTACAGCCCCCCTGGCAAAGTTTGTTGATTTGAAAGTCAAAAAGTACTAGAGGGGAGAAACTACATACTCAAGGACTCATGGGACTTTTTAAGGAAAGTGGAACCAACTTTGTACAGTGAAAATTTGAGTTTTGGCACAATGGATGTCGTTGATCTTTTTGGCTGTATCCCACATGATACGGGGCTATACTGGTTTGAAGAAGCCTTAATAGCTAGTAAAAAACTGACGCATGGTGACTTTAGAAACACCTTAACCCTAATGGAAATTGTATTAAAAAACAATTTTATTTATTTTCAAGGGGAATATTACAGACAAGAAAAAGGTGTAGCCATGGGGGCACATTGTGCCCCAACTTATGCCAACATTATTATGGCTTTTTGGGAGGAAAAATTTTTGCTTCACTCACCTTTTAGTGACCAATGGGTTCTTTATGCCAGATTTCTTGATGACCTTTGTTTCTTTTGGAAAGGTAATCAAGGTAGCTTTGAGAAGTTGGTAGAATATGTTAACAAAACTACAAATTTTTTGAAATTAACTCAGAATTTTGACCCAAACACACTGAATTATTTAGATGTCAATATTAGTAAAAAAGATGGAAATTTCACATCAAAGATACACAGAAAAGAAACATTTTCCAATTGCTACTTACATTTTAGTAGTTGTCACCCCCCATTTCAGAAAAAGGGAGTTGTAAAAGGGCAACTAGTTCGTACAAGTAGAATGACATCTGAAGACGATGAATTTTGTAATGAAGTTAATGTACTTAGAGAGCTTTTTGCTGTGAGGGGTTATTCATATGATTATTTCAACAACATCTTAGAAGAAGTAAACAAGAAAAGGAAGGGTCCCTTCGCTCCTATCTTAGGTAAAAAAGACGCAGCTGTAACAAAAGCAAACAACAAAGCTAATACTGATCAATATAGTGCAGGGCTTGTTACCACCTTTAATGAACATTCAACCTTAATAAAGGAAATTTTCACTAAAGAATGGAATGTCTTTTCAGAAATTTCTGATTTAGAATACATTTTTGATAAGGAAGTAACTTACACCTATCGCAAAGGGAGAAACATTAAGAACATATTAGAAAATTGTCACAATTTCAATAGAATAAGTAAGAACAGTAAAGCTAAGAAGGGATTGTTTAAATGTGGTAGGTGTAATTATTGCACGCATTTATTGACTGGTACCTCAATTTATCTACAGGCAAGGAAAAAGACATTATTTCTAAACAGTTTTGCAAATTGTGATACTAGTGGCATCATTTACATTGCTATATGTAAGAAATGTTCTTCATTTTACGTTGGAAAAAGTGAGAGGAAGCTCAAACAAAGGATTTATGAGCACCTTTATGATGTTAGAGTGAAAAAAGACAAAAATGCACTAAGTAAACATTCTATGAAATGTCCAACAACAGGTTATCAATTTTTTGTGCTTAAAGTAGTTCCCATCAATCCCAGAGGTGGTATGTGGGAAACGCTTATTGAATATAGGGAGTTACATTGGCAACTAATACTTGATTCAGGTAGAAATTTGGGGTTAAATGACATGGTGTCTCTTGCACCGGTGCTTAAATTAAGGGCAGCAAAGCTCTAGCACCTTAAAAAGTATATTTAAACAAGTGCAATATTCACTTTCCTTAGGAAATTGTGGATTTATCAAATGAATTTTAAACAATTTTTAAAAAAACATTTATTAAAATTTATTAAAATTAATTGTTTAGGTTTACATGTTTAGTAGTTTTTAATAAGCATACATTTTAAACTTGTTTACATTCAAGTCATTTTTATGGTTAAATACTGTGATTTTTTATTTTGACACTTGATGGTGCAACTTACTATACGACACATATTAGAGTTTAAGTATGGTTCGTGAACAGAATTAAACATTTTAATTAATTTATACTAGAATTTTAATTATGATACATGTGTATACACATATTTTAATTTTGAAATGTATTTAACATCAGTTCTTACATTTAATTATGTTTCACAATCTGTTGTGGTGAGTTGAAGTATTTAATACATTATTCATTAGGTATTTATTTTATTGCATTATGATTGGTTAGTTTAAATGTTAATAGGAGTAAGTTCACTACATAAGGGAAAGTTTTCACTATGGTTGTCATTACTGAGGAAGTTGATGACGAAACGTTGTGTTTTTGCAAACGTATTGTGATTCTGTGGACATCATTTTTTGCTGCTATTGTACTGAAAAACAGTGGATATTAAACTCCAAATTGCTACTTTTTTTGGGACCTGATTTATTTGTACCTGGAGCTGGTTTTTATTGTTTGTTTACTAGTTAAGAACCTAGACATAGCAACAGTGAATGTCTTACAGGGATGCCCCACAGACCCCATGTGAAATGTACAAACAGTAGGCAGAAAGGTGTAACACATGCAATGGTAACTATGGAGTCCGGAAAGTATTCACCACTCGCATGGCAGAAAAAGTGTAGTAATACATATGCTCATGCTAACCCACAGTCACAACTGCAGCATACCAGACATTTTAATGGGTGTACCCCACTGATATGTACCATTCCATGAGGCACATAACTGATGAACCTGAAAGTCTCTGGGGCCTGCTCAGCAGCATACTCAAATACCCTAATAGATGTCAAGGCCCACACCATGGCCAGACCACACTGCATGCTGTAACACCCTAGCAGATATAGCAAGCATTCCAAGGTGTGAATGTAATGGAAAATAGGAAAGCTACAGCAGCACACTACAGTCAAGACACCTAGCAGGCATACAAGTAGTGACTGTAAAGGGCAACTATTGAAGCCTTAGCAACAGAGTGCAAGCAAAAGTGAAAGGAAAGCACACACACACACACACATTAACAATAATAGTAGTTGTAGTTGTCAGTGTACATACACAGTTAGTACAGGAAACTGGAGAAATGAATGGAGGAATGTTAATCTACAACACACCTGGAAATATGAGAGAGATACCAACCTTTACACTCACAGAACATTGTCCACAGCATAACAGCATGGTCCCTGCCCTTAACATCTGAAAGGGCTACGCCTATCTCACACACCTTTTTATAGCACTGTTCTGGAATCACAGTGAGAACTGCAATCAGTACACAACTGGCTGCATGCAATTAGCAAATGCTGGCTAACAATTGGTGCAGAGGCCATCACATGGGCATATGCAGATACCTACAAAAGTATGCTGTACTCCATGTCCACGCATGCAATACTTTCATTGCACCCTGAGAAGGACGTGAGAGACAGACAGAGACAGAGAGAGAGAGAGAGAGAGAGAGAGAGAGAAAACTGCAACTAAGCAGACAGAAACGAATTGTTCAGCAACAGCTACCTGAAAGCTGACAACTGGGAAGTGGAGCAGCAGGACAGAGAACCAGACAGCAGCAGAAGCAGCTGTGACAAACACAGGTAATGTAAAGTAATACTATAAAGGTGTACATACTGTGAACCCTCCATATGTGTCGTTGGTCTGTATCCATATGTATATGAAGATGTGTAAAGGGCAGGAGACATACAGCAACTATCAGTGAAGGCTGTACATACATTTGTATGTGAGAGCATCTATGTGCACATATCAATGTTGTTTGATTGTAGGTTGTAGTGCCATGTACAAATTAGGTTACACAGCTATGTATGTTTAGCAGTATGTTAGTGTGTGTATACAGTATGGTAGACAAATATGTTGATATAACTGTCCAACATATGGATATGTATGTATGTCAACATATGTATGTGTATATATATATATATATATATATATATATATATATATATATATATATATATATATATATATATATATATATATATATATATATATGATATGCATATATGTATACATACATAGAGAGAGAGATGTAGGAATACATAGACAGATGTCAATAGAATATTGTACCAACATATCTATGTAATGCACACATGCAGATATAGATATATGTAGATACATATACATAGACTGACTGATCTGACTACCTACAGGTATGATTGTATATGATGACCTGCAACACAGCCTGTCCCACCCCCTCTGTCACTCACACCCCCTCTGTGTCCCCCCCTCCACATCTATAGCAATATATGTACATCAATATATATATATGTGTATATGTATACGGACATATATATATATATATATATATATCTATATACATATAGATATATCTATATATATATATATATATATATATATATATATATATATATATATATATATATATATATATATATATATATGTATAGAGAGAGAGAGAGAGATGTATATAAAGTCTGAGTGAGGCACATGTGTACAGATGTATTGCAACAGGTGCCTGGTGACAAAGGCATGGAGTGAACACCAGTGTCAAATCCGCAGTATCATACCACATTCCAGATCACCAACACCAGTAACCACCAGATATGTGATTGGCCGCCCACCACTGCATGTGTCAGGGGTGAGCAGGGTCAGAAATGTGTACAATAGTGGCCCCAATGATAGTCACAGTGGCACACTGTCCCTGGAATACCTGCACATGGTATGTGTCCGCAGACATGGTGAGTCAGGTATGGACATGTAGGTCGGTGTACCCCCACACCACATAATGGATGCCATGGTATGGACCTCACATGACAGCAACAGATATGGAGAAGGACACAGTGACATGTACAACACTGTGACAATGCACTCAAACACATTACCAATGCACAGTGACTGACAACACCACAGAGTACACATATGCTACCCACATAGAGGTTACCACTCCCAGATTTACATATGGAGGTCACACCCATGACAGATGTCCAACAACCATAGCAACACCTCCCACCATCCACAACCTAAATGTCTGCTGTGTGTCGTCCGTGCCACTGCAATAGTGGGCACATGTGGAGGTAAGAGTTCCAACTCACAGATAAGACACACCCTGCAATAAACCATACAGTGTTAAGAAGCGAGACTCCCCATGAGTACATGTCACACATACCCCTGCTGAATGTTAGTCAGATAGGTAATATGCCATATGAGTCACCCTGTGTAACTGTGTGACGGCAGCAGGTACCATCACACCACATGTGTCACAATGGTCAGGGTAGCAGAACAGTACGCTGCTGTAGACACAGGGGCAATAGCATATTGTATAGTATTGCATTGTAATGTAATGTATTGTGTTGTATTGTATTGGTATGGTGAGGTGCCTCCTTCATGGAGTGGAACCACTGCTGCTGTGCGCCAGTGTACAGGTACATATCCTGTAGTCAGGCTAGTGTTACATAGCACTTCTATATGTGTGTTTAGCTCCTGTCAGAGGTTATGTAGCATGCAACTGGGGATACCATCAGGTCCCATCCATGTTGTGTATTCTGCTGTCCTGCGGGTGTCTCTCACCTGGACATCTGTGATGACGGGGAGGTTACAGTCAGCTGGGATAACTATGCCTTATTACAGGGGAGAGGGCGGGGTGACACCTGCACTGAACCTGTCCACCGCAATGTTGTCGATATCTGTGGTGTCAGTGAAATATGTGTTGTGTACTACCTATGGGCATAGAGGATGGCTCCTGACCAGGTTGCTAACATAACTGAAGAAGGCCTCCTGGTCATCTGTAGTGTCACTCTTGATTTCCCTCTCAACGTTGCCCATGTAGTCAGTATGATGGGAAATAGATCCTTACCAGTGCTGCTCAGACATGCCCTCCCTTCAGTGAATGATGCTCTGTTTTGCAGTAGCTTCCATCTTCTGTAATACAATCTGTCTATGGCTGGGGTCCACCAGACAGGATGCTGTCCCTTTGTGGAGAGTGTCTTGGTCATATATGGGATTGCATGATCCATGCATTCTTGGAGATGTCTGTAGAAAGCAATTGTGTAGGGGTCAGCATTGTGGGTTGTATCTGCCACTGGCCCAGTGGGCTGTAAGGATACCATATCACTGTTACAAAGTGTAAAGTTTGTATCTGTAATGTTATGCACTATAGTCATCTGTGCTGGTGGTGGAGGTGGGATATGTATATCCAGGGCAATCAGTGTGTGGTCAGCCCACAGTAGTTGCCGATGTAGGCCATACAGTACCTAGATACAAATCCCCAGAGTGAGGAGGTGCTTCTGACCTGAATCGGTGTTCTGACTGCTGGTGTTTGGTAGTATGTCGTATGGAGTCTGCCAGGTACTGTTGCACAGTTGCTGGACGAGCACTGATACCTGGCCATCTACATGTGTATCCACCAATAGACAGACAGATGCTACATATGTGAGATATGTTGTATCATAACAGTCGAGTAGCATGTGTAGTATGTGTGCCAAAGTCTGCTGACATATATTGCTGATACCAGGTTATTTTCTTTCTCAGGTACATGGCCCACCCATGAACCCCACCTACTCCACAGCTGAGGATGAGGAGATACACCAGAGCCTGGTGCGGGACTATGCAATACTCTTTTCCGCACCAGCCAGAATCAGCAGGAGAGGGCTGCACTGTGGCAAGACCTTGTCCGTCGGGTAAATGATATAGGCACGCATAATAGGACATATGAGCAGGTACGACATCACTGCAGTGATTTAATCAGACATGTCCGTCAGCGTGCATCAGATATCCACAGGCAACAGGTCGCCACAGGTGGTGGGGTGGTTACACATCCCCCACTCACCAGACTGGAGGGACTACTCCTGAGTGTAGTGGCTCCAGTCCACCAGCAACAACAACAGCAGCAGACATGCATCATGATGGAGGCTGGAGCCACACAGCAGCAACACAGTGAACGTGCAGGTAATATGTCATATGTATAGTTGACTGTTGTGTACACTGGTAGATAATGCATGTGTGAGGTGTGTCCTTGGTTTGTAGCTGTCACCATAGTATTTAATGTGCAAGTGTGATATCCTCAATATTAGCTGCTGACCTGTGAAAGGCGACTGTTGTACTCCTGACCTGTATCATACTCGGTAACAATGGCACAGTTGTGCCCACTGACATTATTTTCTTCATGTCTGCAGGACCCTCTGGTATAACTGCAATGCAGCCTATCCATGCTGGTGAGTGTGTATTAACAATTCCTGTAATAGTGTTGATAGTAATAGTACTATTTGGCTCACTTAGTAGTGCTCTTTGTATGCATGTAGGTGTGTCTGTGTCTGTGTGTTGATATCACGCATACTGAGTACTGTACAATTGTGTGAAACTGTGTGCATGTGTGCATGTGTGCATGTGTGCACGTGTGCACGTGTGCATGTGTGCACCTTTGCAGGTGTGCATGTGTGCATGTGTGCACCTGTGCAGGTGTGCACCTGTGCATGTGTGCATGTGTGCAGGTGTGCATGTGTGCATGTGTGCATGTGTGCATGTGTGCACGTGTGCACCTGTGCACCTGTGCACCTGTGCAGGTGTGCACCTGTGCATGTGTGCATGTGTGCACGTGTGCACGTGTGCATGTGTGCATGTGTGCACCTGTGCATGTGTGCAGGTGAGCATGTGTGCACCTGTGCATGTGTGCATCGCTGGTAATGTGTAGACATTGTAAACTGTGTTTCCTGTTTCCTTCCCACAGGTTCTGTTGCTGCTCTGGTGTCATGTAGCAGGGAACCTGAGTCAGGTGCCGTGGGTACTGATAATGATGACATTGGTGTAATGGCACAGGAAGGTATGCCAGGGTCCGCCATTGGTCAGCCGATTGACAGTACACAGCTGTCGACCCCATCAATGCGCACAGTTATCCTGCCAATACACCCCTTGTCACCACTGTCCCTAGGTGATGGACAGCATACAGTGGGCATTGACCAGGGTAATGTGGTATCTGTGGCACATGCCTCCCCACACAGCAGCCATGGGCATGGCCCAGAGATGGTACCACACAGACAGATGTCCAGGGGTTCTCGTGGGAGCATCCATGGGCGTACTGCCCCTGTCAGATGTGCCCGCAGAGGTCTTACAACCTCAGCTATGTTTCGGACTGTCATGCAGGCACAGTCACGTATGGAACGGTACACCAGACAGGGTCTGAGGGAGCTGGCAGCATGTCGCACAGCCATGACTGACAGTATGCGTGACATTGCGGCTGCCATCCGTGATTTCACCGATGTCATAGACAGACGTTGTGGGGACATATTAGACCGGATCCACAACTACATGTCCATGAGCCAGGGTGATGGTGGGCGGTTGAGGCGTCGACGTGGCCGTATGCCAGCAACAGCAGCAGCTGGCAGTCGGCGCGGATGACAACAGGGCCGCGGCTGCCCCTGTAGTGCCAGCAGCAGCCTCAGCAATGCTGGGTCTGTGCTGTCATCAGACCGCCCCAGGAGATCACGTGCACGTGGCTCTGGCCAGGCCCGACAGGGATCTGTGTCCAGTCAATGAACACCTGCTTCTGATGACAGTACCCAGTCTGGGTTGGTACCGGATAAGGTCCGTAGCACCCCTGCAAGGCACAGGTACCGTGTCCGTGGCCAGAGACACTGATCTGTATGACCTGGCAGGTACAGTCTGTGGATGTCCACAAACACCAGTATATGGCAACCATGAGGTGGAACTGTGTGCATCCATACACACATGCAAATTGACAACACCTAGGGCTACCGCATACACGCACACACTGCATCAACATTGCCCCACCTTCTACTGCTGTCCCTCACCAACACACATACACATACATGTCAATTGGTGGTATGGGTGGCTGACTCAGGCATACCAAGTTCACACCCTGTGCATATGATGAAATTGTACCACCTCCTGCAATCTGTAACAACTGTGCAGGTACAGGTTAACATGTTGCTGATGCACAGGGTGACCACATAGATGTGTAGTAATAGTATCATGTTGTTAACAGTACTGTGTGCTGAATTAATTGTGGGTATATCACAGCATGCCTGATGCAGTAAGTGTGTGATTGTCATGTCCTGTTGTCTACACCCATGGTAAGTACCATAGTGTATCATCTGCACATGTTGGCATACTGGTGGTAATGATGTCAAAAGAAGGCTACATACATAGGTAGCACAGGGGATAGGGTAATGAATGTAGTAATACACAATGATGGACATGTAAATTGCACGTGGCATGTTGCCCACACTAGACTCTGCAATGCAGATGTTTGAGGATGTTGATATGTGTGCAGTACTACACGACTGGTACAGGACACACAGGAGCACCCTAGCACTGCATGCTCACATCTCATACCATGCTAGACAGCCCCAACACACATAACTAACTGTCACAGGAGGGAGAGTCCCCATATATGTCAGGGATACTGTGGTGGCAGGCCAGGGAGCATACATCCTACTAAGTATGGAACCACTGAGTGAAGGCTCAGTGTCTGTTATTTGACATGTGTATTACTGCAGGTATGAGCACATGGGTTTCTATCCAGTTATTGTACATCCTGACAGTACATGCATGTTCTGTACACTTGTGTGCACTGAGACTGGACCGTAGCCATCTGACCCGTGTATTTCTATGTACATGTGCATAGTGCTTGCATATTTGCAGTGTTACCTACTGGAACTGGTACAGCTTGTTTGTTGTACAATGGACTACATGGAGCCCTGTTTACTGTATCTTTGTTTGCATGCATGTTTGCTTGCAATTACCCTGGAATACTGATCACACCTGCAATGCATAGTTATAGAGCTTCTGTGGACTCCTAGTGCCATCTGCATAGCCTACTATATGTATGTCCATGTCCCACTTGACAGGTTGTCACTGTTTGTCCTGTTCACATGTACATTGCCTGTGACACAGTGCATATGACCTGCCTGGCATGTGTCCACGTGAGCAGTCATATATGCTACTGCTAACTAATCACAGGCACTACACCTTCACACATTCATCTTCTGTTGAACTACCTGCTTTGCTAGGGACAGCCTGCACCTGTCACCCCTGGCCTTTCAGATATTGGCAAAGGCTCTTGCTACCCCCATAGTGCCTATGTTAGGCAGGGCTCAAATGACAAACCCACCTTCATAGGTATCACAAGGGATAAGACACTAAGAGCAATGCTACCCAACGCCAGATGTCTAAACCTCCAGATGCATGCACCCAAAACACTCCTTGGCATGGAAAACATCGATATCTGTACAGTAACAGATGCCTGGTTCAGGGCTACTGAGAGCACACCAGCACTACCGGATGTAACCCGGTTGATTTCTTTGATACAGTCACCAAGGCCATTGCAGAGGGGAAGGTGGTTCACACAGCCTACCTGGACCTTGCAAATGCCTTCACAACAATACCCCACTTGGGCATTCTACGGAAGCTCACCAGCTTAAATATAAGCCCCTATGTCATTAGATGGATTGCACAGTGGCTCAAGAACAGAACCCACATGGTTAGCATTGCTGGAGCCATGCCAGACCCCATAACAGTTATGGGTTGTGTCCCACAAGGCTCAGTCCTGGGACCCTCTTGTTTGGTATATATTTATTGGAGGTACAGGCCAACACGGATGGACTGTGGCTGTCCAAATATGCAGATGAATGCAAACTGGCCACCATAATCGACTCTCCAGCTGACACAAGCATCTTCCAAAGGGGCATCATAGCAACAGACAACTTGTGCCAGAGCCATGGCCGTCTGCTGAACAGTGTTTAGAAGGGGAATGTGCATCCTGTAGTCTGTGCACCTAGTTGCCAAAAGGGACATTGTCCTCACACACACTAACCCCCCTCAGCCAAAAACACACACTTGCCAATTGCAGGATTCAAACCCCTATTTGACTGTTATGACACTTGAGACAGACGCATTAGTAGAGCACGCTATTTGCATTACTGTGTGTTTTCTTTTCCCCTGCTATACTTATAGAGTGCTGACATCATCAGTGTTTAGAAAAGGGAATGGGCATCCTGTAGTCTGTTCACCTAGTTGCCAAAAGGGACATTTCCCTCACACACTAACCCCCCTCAGACAAACACTTGCCATTCGCAGGATTCAAGCCCCTATCTAACTATGTTATGACACTTGAGACGGACGCATTAGCAGAGCGCGCTATTCACATTACTGGGAGGTTTCTTTTCTCCTGCTGTACTTATAGGGTGCTGACATCATCGGTGTTTAGAAAGGGAATGTGCATCCTGTAGTGTCTTATCCTATTTGCCAAAAGGGACATTTCCCTCACACACATACCCCTCAGACAAACACACACATTTGCCATTCGCAGGATTCAAACCCCTACCTACCTATGTTATGACACTTGAGACACACACATTAGCGGAGCACGCTATTCGCATTACTGGGAGGTTTCTTTTCTCCTGCTGTACTTATAGGGTGCTGACATCATCGGTGTTTAGAAAGGGAATGTGCATCCTGTAGTGTCTTATCCTATTTGCCAAAGGGACATTTCCCTCACACACACAAACCCCCCTCAGACAAACACACACACTTGCCATTCGCAGGATTCAAACCCCTACCTAACTATGTTATGACACTTGAGACGGACGCATTAGCGGAGCGCGCTATTCGCATTACTGGGAGGTTTCTTTTCTCCTGCTCTACTTATAGGGTGCTGACATCATCGGTGTTTAGAAAGGGAATGTGCATCCTGTAGTGTCTTATCCTATTTGCCAAAAGGGACATTTCCCTCACACACATACCCCTCAGACAAACACACACATTTGCCATTCGCAGGATTCAAACCCCTACCTACCTATGTTATGACACTTGAGACACACGCATTAGCGGAGCACGCTATTCGCATTACTGGGAGGTTTCTTTTCTCCTGCTGTACTTATAGGGTGCTGACATCATCGGTGTTTAGAAAGGGAATGTGCATCCTGTAGTGTCTTATCCTATTTGCCAAAAGGGACATTTCCCTCACACACACAAACCCCCCTCAGACAAACACACACACTTGCCATTCGCAGGATTCAAACCCCTACCTAACTATGTTATGACACTTGAGACAGACGCATTAGCAGAGCGCGCTATTCGCATTACTGGGAGGTTTCTTTTCTCCTGCTCTACTTATAGGGTGCTGACATCATCGGTGTTTAGAAAGGGAATGTGCATCCTGTAGTGTCCATTTGCCAAAAGGGACATTTCCCTCACACAGACTTACACACACACCAACCCCACTCACACACACTGAGCATTTGAAACCCCTACTTAACTATGTTATGACACTTGAGATGGACACATTAGCGGAGCGCGCTATTCAGATTACTGGTAAGTTTCTTTTCTCCTGCTGTACTTATAGGGTGCTGACATCATCTGTGTTTAGAAAGGGGAACGTGCATCCTGTGGGAAGGCAGACACCAAGCACACTATGGCTAAGCTGTCATTCCCTAGGGCAAACAGCCTAGTGTTGACCTCTACATCATTATGTTTAATTGTCAAATGCACATTAGTTGTTGCTGATAGACTGTTTGCATATCTTTATTGCCATAGCATTCCCTGTTTGTATGAACAACTTCTGCATCTGTGGAAGATGTTTGCATATGGGAGGGATCCACTATATCACGTATGTCTCTGTAGTCATTTAACTGTGTGCACTGGGCAGACTGCTGTAATGTGGTTGGTTCCTGGCATAACACATAACAATACCAGATATGTGTGTCCAACTGCTAAACCGAGATTTGGCCTAAGTGTGTGAGCATGCCCAGTTCAGCCTTCCCATGGCATGTTGTCAAAGTGTGTGAGCATGCCCAGTGTGAGCATTCCATATGTTGGACTCTGCAGCCCACCACATTTGTGGATGTGTGTGAACTTCAACAACTATCACCCGTTTATGGTTGTGGGTTGTGTGTCATGTTGTGTAGTTACTGTACAACTGCTTTGTGTGTGAACACAACAGGATTATACTGTGCCTGCAGTGTTTGCATGGGATACTTTGCATACAGTTGTCAACATCCTTTCACACTGACCTAACACTGTAGTACTGTATAGTGTACTGGTAGTACTTTGACTGTGGTGGACAGTATCCTGGGCTTTACTGCTATCACTGCTTTACATTTCGATAGTGGGCACAACAGCCTGGTTGGGGCCAGTTGTGTACATCTGACCATGTTGCATTCTGTTCAGATATGAACTACTTACACCAGGCTTGTCCAACATTGTTAGTGTATTCCACAACATAGGTGTACAATTACAAACACTAGCGATGTACCCTAGTCCATGTCTAATGCAAGTTGGAGAGTGTGTTTGTCCTTCAACACACATTGTAAGAGGAGTTTGCCATGACATATGTCATGGTTAGTATACTGTGCCTCTGTCTACCTGTGACATGACAGTGATACCCAGGATAAACCTACCATCTCCCGTCCACCCATCAGGATTCCTATTGAGGAAGATTGATAAGTGACTCTATGGGTAGCCTGTGCTGAGGGTTCACTCATGGGTGGGAGTGGCTTCTGTGTTATGGATCACACAGTGCAGCTTGTCCTATGTAAGTCAGTGCTGGGGTTCAGGTCTCTCATGTGCATAGCTCACTGCCATTCAGATTGTACAAGGTGCAGCATGTTTATTGATGCCAGCAACACAGGCAACACATGGCATCTGTGCAGGCTGTTTGATACTCCTGATGAGGTACTGTTGGGGACTTTACAGTTGATGGAGGTGTCTGCTGAGGTACATCGCACAGGGGCTATTGTAGTCGATTGTACCACTGATGCAGGATGACTGCAGAGCCACAATGACCTCCCCTTACGTAGATCTGATAGCCTTCATGATTAGGTGGGTATACGGTATGTTTCTGTAAACACTACAGCACATGTTTGTCCAATGCAGGATATCTATCACCCTGTGTCCCCAGGTCTCTCATTACATGTTAACTACATAATGGGTTAATACCTATGTGGTAATTGGTGGGCACTTACTGTATATCCACGGGGGTTGACTATACACGTTTCTGCACTTAGCTTGCTGACATGGCTATGGCACCAGTTGTCTGTTTCTATGTGGCCCTTTTGTGGGATGCATGTGTCAGCTGGTGGATCATATGTGGTGAGCAGTTTGTAGTCCTCTGCAAAAATGTTAGGACACAGTCCTTCCATGTTTGCCTGTACCTATGGGACATATATACCAGACGAGGGAGATACCAGGACAAAGCCTTGTGGGATGCCAGTTATATCTGGTTTGTAGTCTGACATGGCAGAACCATGTCTGACCATGTCTGTTCTGTCCTTGGTCTGGTTTGCAACCCCTCTACTGACATGTGGGTTTATATTTAAGCTGGTGAGCCTATCTATACTGAACATGTAGGGTATTGTATAGAAGCCTTTGCAAGGTCCAGATACACTGTGTGGAGCACATTGCCCTCATCAATGACCTTAATGACTGTTTAAATTGAGTCAAACATGGTTAGGGGCAGGATCTGCACTTGAGAAGGCCACACTGGGTTGGGTCCGGTGTCAGTAGGTTCCCAACATCCTTATGTCTGTGGTACATGCTGATCCTTTCCATAGCTGTGCAAACTGAGCTTCTCAGGATTCTGGGGTAGTACTGTTCAGTATCCATTCAGGCAACACCTTTGTTGAGAAGGACCACTGTTGTTGTACACTGCTCTTTGGGTACATATTCTGTGGTAAGGCTGACATTGAGCAGTAGTGTGGTTTGGCATTCCATTCATCTTAGAGTCCATGTTGCACTAAGCCCAGGACACCATCTCATACCATTGCTGCTGTGTGTTTTACTTTGGAGATGTTGTCTGTTACCTCAGCATCTGCAATGTCAGGGGGCCAGCAGTCTGCTGGGATAGATATTCTGCATTTGTGGGGTGGGGGTTTGCACTGCACCTGTCAGGATGTATGTTGGCAATATGTGTGTGTGTTTGTGGTATTTGTGTGATTCAGGGCATATCTGTGAATTCCCAACATGGCTCCTACCATCAGTTGTGTAAGCCTTGGGATTATCCTTAGTGTCCTGTACAATTTGTATCTACATAGGTTCATAGGTTCATACTAGGCTATCCACCCTGGGCATTTGTTAGCCTAGCCAGAGTGTGTGTGGCTTTTGAGACCCCTTGCTATGTGGATATTATGGCCATTTATGATTTGCTTTGCTGTGCCTCTGTCTGGACATGACACAGTGAAGACCCCCACTGTAACTCTACAATCATCCATCCACTTGGCAAGATTCCTGTTGAACAGTGTCAGTGAGGGGCTCTGCCTAACATGGAGTGGGATTCTGGTCCAGGGTGTGGGGAGCCTCTGGATTATGTATCTGTCCCACCGGCACATCCTATTTCATTATTTGTTGAGGTTGACATCACTTACTCTCGCAGCTCCAATGGATATGTGTTTTCTGGGGTGGAGCATGTCCATTACTCCTGTGTTGGGCATGGCCTCCTACAACAGGCATGCAATGCCTCTGTGTGGGCAGTATGTGACTGGATTCAGCTGGGGTGTCTACAGCCAGGCAGCATATGACATATATTTGAGACACTTTATCCTCTTGGTGAGGTACCTTTGAGGTCTTTCTAACTGCTGCAGGTGTCAGGTAAGGTAGATCCCATATGAGGCATTGTACTAGATTACGGGTGTGATTAGAGAAAAGTATAGGGGTACAGTGACCTCTGTTGCCGTAGATGTGACTCCTTTCCTGATACGGTGTCAAATGTAGACAGTCTTCCTAGCCACATTGGCAATGTGGGTGTCACATAACAGGTTACTGTCCACTTGTGTCCCTAGGTCCCTGGTTACTCCTTCCATACATAATGGTTTACCACCTATGTGGTAATTCGTGGTACCTTGTTTGGTATTTGGTGGGACATTCATACTGTCCAGTGTCTTCAGGACAGTTGGGGGGGGGGTTATTGTGTGTGAGAGTGCGGTCTGTAGCATGCTACAAACTGCACAGCAGTCTTGCCTACAGTTAGTTGCACATGGGTGAACTCCACTGCCTTGTGCATTGTCAGTTACCTGGACGTATGGGTATCTGTGCTGCCTATGGATACTCACCCTCCTTTTATGTTTTGTTCCAGGTTTTGGGGCCATGACACATGGTACGTGGTATAACCTGGTAGTGCTGGTGTGCTGTCAGGAGCCTTGCAGCAGGTTTCTGTCACTGCACAGACATCGATGTTCTCTATTCTGGGGATGGCCTCGGGAGCATGCATAGTGGGGTGTACACATCTGGCATTGGTCAGCATTTCCCTTATGTTTCTTCCCACTTATGTTTTCTAGGGTGGTGGGTCAGTCTTTTCAGCCTTGCCTACAAAGGCTCTATGGAGGTGGCAAAGGCCTTATCCAATATTCAGGCGCCCAGGGGTAACAGGTGCAGGCCATCCCAAGGACAGCTGCGTGGCTTGTCAAGCATGACATCCCGAGCAGACAGACATTGGATCCCCTTGGAATGACACCAGTAAGTGTGCTACTTGCTATGACTGATCATTCCGTGTTTGCACTGTGGCATTATTCTTGGTAAGGGTAGGATGCTGCGAACGGTGAGTGTCATACCGGCCTGGACTACATAATCGGATAGCTCATCTGTGTCTCTTTACATGTAGTCTAGGGCAGTACATCTCAGGTCATTCACACCAGCATGGACTATGACTGCATCATATTTCTACTTGCTTTGGAGTGACCTACATATTTCTGTTATGTGGCATATTGTGGCAGCCTACAGGCAGCTTACTGTACCCTCTCCTTGTTCAGTCTGGTGTGCGGGACAGCAGTGTGTCTGACTATGGAGTCACCTATTACAACTGTATCAGGCATGTTGTTTCTCCTTCTGGCCTGTGACTGTTTGGCACACCAGCTTTGTGTGCTATGTGTTGCATGTGCTATGTTTGGAGGCTGTTTCATTGGGTGTCTGCTTTAGAGGCCTCTGTTGGTGTGCTGTGTTTGTGATTTCTGCCTCCGGGAATGTATTTCTGTGTTTATGTGTTTGGTTTGCAGTTGTGATAGGTCTATGTGGGTATGTGTTTGTGGTGTGTGTGGTTACCTTCTCCTACTGACTTGTTTTGGGAGTACTGAGTTGAGGGAGCTCAGCCTCCAGTTTGGATGGATGGTTGCATCGCTCACATATATTTGTATTTCTTGGGTGGAGTTGGGGGTTGTCTGTGTACTTGGGGCAGGTGTAACATTGCCTCAGGATTCACAGATTCCACTTGTTGTGGCTGGCCTTAGTGGATTGCATGTGTGGACAGATTTTATTGCCATACTACTGATCAGTAATTACTTCATTGTTCATGTTTGCTCTATCATGTAGTACCTTCCTCATTCTCTTGCATGTTTTGGTTATAGCTGGTGTCCACCATGCCAGATTTAGGCACTGTGTCTTGTTTTAATTTAGGACTGCATAATCCAAGCATTCCTGGCAGTGTTCATGGAATGGCTATATTACAGGTTCTGAGGTGTGGCCCATATTTTGCACCTGCACGGGACCTTTAATGGATTCCACATCAGTTTGGAGGTGTGCAAATATTGCTTAGCACATGTTTTCCACTGTGGTTTTCTGGCCAGGGACTGTGGTCAGGATTTGTATATCCAGTGTGATTACTATATGGTCTGGTTTTACCAGTGAGCAATACACTTCTCATCTTGACATCCCCTACCCATGTTGCTGATTATCACATCCAGTATGCTTACCCCTCTTGTGGGGGTGGTACGTTGTTCCTGGGCCTTTTGGTTTGTGGATTTGATGAACTTTTGTCCTACACTGTTGCAGCTGGTATAATGCTCCCAGTCTATATGTCTGGGTATTTGCAGTCGCCCAATATAATGTGGTTTGGAGGACTTGATATATTCATGTATTCCAGCATAGGCGGATGCAGTTCCTGGTGTTGGGCCAGTAGTCTGTAGCAGGCTATAAACTGGGGGGCAGTTTTAGCCACTGTTACTTGAGCATGGCTAGTCCATGCTGCTTTTTGTGGTGGTACCAACATGGGGGTGTGGTTATCCTTGACTATTCTTGCTAGTCACCCTCCTTTTGTAGCTTGTTCCAAGTTTTGAGGCTGTACAGCACAGTATGAGGTGTAACCTGGTAGTGTTAGGGTGCTGTTGTGAGCCTTGCCTCAGTTTTTTGTTACAGCACAGTTATCAACATTCTCCATACTGGGTGAGCTTAGACTGCATGCATCTTGCTGTTTCAACTTATCCCTTATCTTATTCTTATCCCTTCTGGTACCTATGGAGATAGGTTTGTGTTTTGAGCCTTACCTATTCAGGGCACACTGTGCGTGACAACAGCCTTTGCCAGTATCCATACGGCCTGCACTGATAGGTGCACGCCAGTCCTAGCAGGTGGTGCATCATGTCATGCTCAGCATGTCATCCCAGACTGGCACACATTGGGTCCCCTTTGAGTAACTGCGATACTTCAGTCAATTGTTGCACTTGATCATCTCGTTGTCATGTTGTGGCATGCTGCTTGTTGAGGGTAGGATGTTAGTCAGGGTCCTCAGGTGTGCATATGGTACTTGGTGTTACATTACTTAACACATAGCATTCATGCCTCAGGTGGTGCTGCAGGGCTGCCTCTGTCGGATGCGCATATTACACTTCCCTGTACATGTTTGAGGGCAGGTTGTGTCACGTTAGGCATCCCTGTTACTATATGAGTGAGTCAGAGAGGGGTATCATTCCCAAGGTTCCTACTGAGCCAATGTATGTGCTATCGTTGCCTCTTTGCCAAGGCCAGGGCATACTGGGCATGCCTCCTTCTGCCTACTGGGGCAGGCTCAGGTTGTTCCTCCTCCGAGTCATGCTGTGCCTGTGGTGGCCTTGGCAATGGTGGGGGGCTGTTTGGCCCAGCCCTATGCTGGTCCTGCTGCAGCTGTTTTCAAGATCATATTATGTAGCATAGCACATACCATGACAATTTGGGTACATGTAGTTGGTGTGTACTGCAAGGCTCCACCAGATGTGTCCAGACACCGGAACCGTGACTTGAGCAGCCCAAACACATGCTCTATTACATTACGTGTTTGTGCGTGTGCCTCATTATGGCGTTCCTGTTCAGGTGTGTGTGCGTTTCTGATGGGTGTCATCAGCCACGGCTCCAGTGCATACCCTGCATCCCCACTAGGTGTCCGTGGGATGTCCCCACTGGCAAATGTCTGGTACAGCTCGTCAAATGCCAGATGTGGGAATCGTGGTAGCTCCCAGGACAGCCAGCACACACATTCATTATTATGCCCTGGGCATCACACACGACCTGGCAGTTGATGGAGGGGAAGCCCTTGTGGTTGATGTATGCCCTACCCGCTCACCGGCTGGTGCTTTGATGCATATGCGTGCAGTCTATTGCACCCACTACCTCAGGGTATTCCGCTATTTGCTGGAAGAGACGCATGTTGCTGGCCAATACCTCACAGGCATTGGGGAAGTATACATGATCACCGACATGTGCTGTCATGGCATCCAGGAACTGGTGCAGTACCCTGGAAGCTGATGCCTGTGATATCCCCATCATATCGCCAGTTGGTCTCTGGAAGGTACCTGTTGCTAGTATTCTTAGGCCAACACATACCTTGGTTTCCACTGGGATGGGTTCCCCTCTGTTGGTTCTGTGTGTGAGGTGTGGCCTGCACAGCTCCACTATTTGCTGCAGGAGGTCTCTGTCCACTCTATAGCGCTCTACTATCTCCAGCTCATGTAACCTGTGGTAGGTGACCCTGGGCCTGTACACTCTTCTCCGTCTCCTCACTGTGGGTTGTCTGGCACCATCTGCATTGTCACCACCCTCAGCAAGTCGCCTATGTCTCATTATGACAGCTATGGCAGCCCCTAACATTTCTGCTCTGAGTTCAGCTTTTTCAGTTTTCACTTCTGATAACTTATCTCCTGTCTTGCAGTGTTTCTTGAGAGAAACATTCTGCACTGCTGTTTGCAGAGTTTTAAGTGCTGGGCTGGCCTAGTATTCTGCCTGTGTAATTGCCTGCATCTAATTGTTTTCACCTACTAGCTCCAGCAGTATTCCCTGCTAACTTCCTACTACATCTGTTGCTTCCTTTTTCCTTTCTGTTTCCTCAGGGTGGAGCCGTGTGCAAACCAGCAGAAACATGCTCACAGTGGCTTACACGTGCGCACACATACTTACACAGTTCAGAATCTGCTTATTTGGTTTTAAACACGTGCACGCACACGGTGTTAAACATCTCCCAACACGCTCCCACATGCTGAGTCTGCCTTACACGCGCACACTGCCTTACTTGCGCTGTGGCGCGCAAGCGCATACGTCCAGCAAGAAACTTTGGTGTAGGCAACAGTGTACACCTTCCATTTCTTGACTTTCTCATGTTTACTTAGTGGCACACCTCTTTCCTTGATATCTGTCTGACATCTGTCATGTAACTCTAACCTCCAATGAACTGCATCTCTTTCTACCATTCCCCTGTGATGTCACCTATCTCCTACTCTGTTCCTCCCCGTATGTAACTCTTACACTACTCAGAATGTGCTCATTTGCTATGTGACAGTGGAATTCAGTATCCTTACACTCATTTGCATCAGATTGCCTACTAATGCTTAGTTACATCTCTTAGACTCAGCTTCCCCCCTTAGCAACCACTACACGGTGGCCATGTTGGTTTTGCTCTGCTGGTCCCTCCATTGACATTCCATGTATTGCATAAAACCTACATTTGTGGGTTTCAAACCTTCGTTTTAATGTTCTATGCAGCGCAGCCCGTTTGCGCAGGGCTGCGCTGGGTTTAAACATCGGCAATCGCCGAAAAAAAAAATTATATTTTTAATATATTTGCATGGGGTCACCTTGCCAATGGCCACATATTTAGCCATTGGCATGCTGCCTATCACATATGTACCCTTTATTTGGAGCTGACATGGCTCCATTGCCATGTTTGCAGAAACGTACTCAGTTGTCAACTGAGTACATTTCTGCAGCTAAAACGGCTCTTACACGAGCTGTTTTGGGCTTCCTGGATCGCTAATCAGCCTCATTTGCATGCTATTCGGCTGCAAGTGGGTTGATTATCTTATCCACGCCCACTCCGTGTAAGAGCCGTTTTAGCTTGACTCTTACACGGACTTTGGGCTGTTCCTGGATCGCGAAGGCTGCATGGAGTCTTACACTACTCTTAGACTCCGTGCAAGCCTTCGTGAATCCGGCCCAATGTTTTTATTACCATATAATGGAGTGTTCATTTGATTTTTATTTTGTGCTGAGCCAAAATGTTGCTCTGTTCTGTATGCTGACCAACATATCAGTAAGGGAGAGGGATTGCTGTGCTCACAAGTACAATGCCATCTGCCAGTCTGTGGTCATTGTACCTTAGGTTACCCCATTGGGACTAAACCATCTGAAAATGCTGTTAACTTTGCAAACTGTGTCCAGTCCTAGGAAGGGGATCATTTGCATTTGTACTGTATGCACAGAGTACCATGCATACACAACAGGGTAGGACTCTGTATAATGTCTTATTCCACTGAGTAAGTACCTTTATGAGTAGCTAATTACTTTGGTACAAAATTTATTGTCTACTAGCCCTGCTCAACAGCTGATAGTGTTTAAGAATAGACCCTATAGACTGATATGCATGTATAGTTGCCCTGTGTAAAATGAATAGGTGACATATCAAACTACATAGCCCATCTACTCTTGTGAAGATGAAACTAGCCAGTGGGATTCCATCCCTGTGACAAAAATGGAAACCTGCCATTTTCACTTACTGTTATACATAATGCATTGTCCATGCTGTATTCTAATTCAGGCCATTTGGTATATTTAGTACACTGAGACCTGGTTCAAGGCTCTAGAGAGCACCCCTGCATTACCAAGCTATAACTCATACCACACATTTTGGCCATCTAACCTGGAACAGAGCACCAAAGGTGGAGGTGTGTCCATATTGATTAAGGATATCCACACCTCCAGACTAGTTGCGCAGCATAATGCAGCCGAGGTTATCCAAGTGCAACTAACTCTGGGCAAAACAGCAATCCAAATTGTAGCTTGCTACAGATCCCCCACCAAGCCCCAGGATTTCCACTCCTCTTTTCTTGATATACTGGAAAATATTAGGGTTCAACCAAACACCCTAATAATGGGCAATTTCAACTACCCCACCATTAACAGGGAAAACTACTTATGTACCAACTCCTTCGCTCAACACTTTCTGGAATTCATAAATTCCAATGCCCTGGATCAACTTATCCACACCCCCATCAGGAGCAACAATATCCTAGACCTAGTCATTACCAACATGAGTGACTGGTGTTCCACACCTGAAATCAACTCCTCGTTGGTCAGATCCGATGATAAGCTAATCACCCTAGATATCCGCATCCTGCCCCCACCCACCATTAAGGAACCCACGGTAAAAAATTTCTCCAAAGCCAACTTCATGCTTCTTAAGACAGAAGTGGCGAACTTCATGATACCCATGCTGATGGACAATACAGTTACAACTGCTGAATCCTACACAAATGCACTCTATAAGCACTTACATGAGTGCATGGATCGTGCTATCCCAAACAGGACCAAGACACTATCCTCCAAGAAAAGGAAGCTAATCTGGTGGTCCCCTGCCATAAACAAACTCTACAACAGAAGGAAGAAACTGTTGCAACAGAGAGTAAAATCTATGAGTGGAGGAGCTCCCTGGTCAGCCTCAGTAAGAAGCTGAGATCCCTTATAAGATCCTCCAAAGCTAGCTATGACAACAAAATTGCCACTGACTCTAAGGGCAATCACAAAGCATTCTACAGCTATGTCAAGAATCTCAATGGCAACATCCAGATCTGCTCTGAGTTACGGCACAACGGCAAGAAAATTACAGAACCAACTAATATTGCCAACATCCTGGCAGATAGGTTCAGTGCTAACTTTACCCCCCTCTCACCCCCTAAAGTGCCCATATCTATACAGGAAGAATGCAGAGTCCCTGTAATAACATCTTTGCAGGTTAAAGTTGCACTTTCTAAAACCAAAAACACAGCATCCATGGGACTGGACAACATACCAGGCTGTGTTTTACACGAACTTCAGAATGAACTGGCTCCCCACCTAAGTCCCATGTTCAGTCATAGTCTCACATCAGGCTTTGTGCCCACTGAATGGCATACAGCAACAGTTATCCCACTCCACAAAGGGGGAGCCACCACTGATCCTTGGAGCTATCGCCCTATTAGCCTGATGAGCCTGCTGTGCAAGGCCATGGAACATATCATCATGGAACTCATAAACAAACACATTGGTAGCCTCCAAACTCTGGACCCCACCCAGTTCTGGTTTGTGAAAGGCAGATCATGTCTTCTGAAACTGATTGACTTCTTAGAGGCAGTCACCAAAGCTGTAGACGAGGGTAAGGTGGTTCACACAGCCTATCTTGACCTCGCCAAGGCTTTTGACACCATCCCCCATTCTGGAATTATAGCTAAACTCACTAAACTAGGTATAAATCCCTATGTCACAAGATGGGTTGCCAACTGGCTCAGTGACAGAACCCACACTGTAAAGTTGCAGACTCCAAATCTGACTTCAAACTAGTGACAAGTGGAGTACCACAAAGTTCAGTCCTAGGACCTCTCCTATTTGGTATCTACTTCTCTGAAGTACAGGCTAACACAGAAGGCCTCTGGCTAACAAAGTTCACAGATGACTGCAAAGTAGGAGCCATAGTTGAGTCCCCAAATGATGTGGACATCCTATAGAAGGGCCTCACTGCGACAGATGCCTGGTGTCAGAGGCATGGCCTCAAGCTCAGTGCCAAAAAGTGCATTGTCATACCCTTTGGTAAAAACTCTGTACCCATGAACTACCACATAAACGTCAGTCTACTTAACGCCGAATGTGTGACAAGAGACCTTGGGACCCAGGTTGACAGTAGTCTCTCCTTTGATTATCACATCACCGCAGTAGTCAGGAAATCCTTCTATGTGGCACACCTCATCACAAAAGGGTTCTCATTCAGGAAAAAAGAGGTCATTGTTCCCATATACTCGGCACTCATTAGACCCATTATAGAGTACAATGCCCCTTTTGGAATGTACTTCACAAGACATCTGCAGCAGCTAGAAAGGCCACAGAAGTACCTCACAAAGAGGATTACTGGCCTCAGACAGATGCCCTACACCGATCATCTAAAAAAACTCCAGCTTTACTCTGTAGCATATCGCCTACTCCGAGGAGATCTCTGCCTAACATATAAAGCTATGTTAAACCCAGAGCTGTTGGACATGCTACACCTAAAGAAATCCAAATACCTCCGAGCTACACACCCTAGGGACCTAAACCTTGTCACCACAATAAACAGGACATGCTGGAGGGATAGATTCCTTCCCAGAGACTTCCTATACTCTGGAACAAGCTACCCATCTATATCAAGCAAAGTTCCTCATTAGCACTCTTCATGAAAAATCTTGATGAGTGGATGGGAAATAGGAAATACACCCCGGGGATCACTTCTGTGGTTCTGCTCAACAGGGGCACAGGAAATTAACTTTCTTGGGTGGCGTAAGCCAAGGAAAATTGTTGGCTAGGTTTACTTAGGCCCTTGGGCTGATAGCTTAGTACCTACCTATGAACCTATTTAGCAAATGCCACACTTCTGTACTGGTTTGATCAGTCTTACTTTTATTAAACACCCACACCCCATTCACATTAACAAAACTGTATGGCCAAAGCAGTTTTTTTTTTTTTTTTTTTACTGTGTCAGTTCATATGCATGATAAATTCCACTAAAAGTCAGGTATAATATTTTTAAAACAAAGGAATTTATATCCTTGCAGTCTTTCAACCTCTATTATGAACAGTCCTATGTCTGATGACAGGTCACTTCTGAGAAAACTATCCATGCATGACCAAAGTAGCAAAATGGCACTTCTTGTAGATTGCTGCATCCTTCTCTATAAGATACAGTGACCACATATTCTGTTATTCTTGAGATTAGAGTAAATTATTATTATAATTATTATTGTTATTCTTGAGATTAGAGAGATGAGAGTAAATGGGGTATTGCCTCTATGGGTTTTCTAAAACAATATGCTAGAGAGCTTCAAAAGTAACACTGTAGTCTTTGTTCTCAGACAAATATACCACATTTTCCATTACCACCTAAGGACTACCATATAACCAATAGTCATACCTCTCGGTCTCTGAGCATTAAAATCATTGCATTGTCCTTTAAACATTATAACAGGGGGACATAAAATGTGGTATTGCCTTATTTTTTAGTACAGAATGTCTTTATATACTAAGTTCTATATAGCTAATGACAGTGAATCATTATGTAGACTTAGTTTATCTATTTTATGAGATATGTACTCACAACAGGGTCTGAATTTATGAGGAACATCAGTAAGTCTAGGAGGAACAAGGTTAACCTACTGGCTAAAATGACAGTGCTATGACTAAACCATGGCAGTTGAGAGGTATGCCCATAGTTTACCTTCTCTATACCTTTGATTTTGCATCATAAATGCATACACCGTTAGCTGTTGTAAGAGAACAAGTCCTACTTCCTCCAACCCTTGTTCATAGCGTAAAGAAAACAAAACTTACACAATACTTTTTGGAATCTTTGGTAGTTGACAATTGTTACTCATTTTTTCTCCCAAGAGCTCTCTAAAATATGAGAATCAGTTAGGCATTAGTCCTAGTACCAGACTTCATAAATGCAGAAATTTACAAACAAAATCAAGTTTCTTGACATGTTGTGCTCTGGCAGTCATATTCAGTGGAAAATATGAAAATGTATCCCATCATCTTCACTATGCTGATTTCTCCAACTCAACATTAATTAAATGCCTAGTCATTTTATTATTTGTGCAAACACTATAGGCTTGTTCTTGAGATATTTGGCCCATAAATATGTAGCTACCACTCTTAGCAAAACTTTATTTACCATGATGGAACCCCAATGCAATGCTGCCCTCAGTTACAAGGTCATCCCTCAATAAATCAACAATAAAAGTGAACCAACATAGCCTATAACATTCACAGTAGAAACATAATATTGTAATAAATTATATTAAAACTGAGAGTGAGTATACCAATAGTCTGCCTTTGTGGAGGGCCAGACTTTCTACCCATGCCTCCATTCAGTGAGCGCCCCTTAAAACTTAACCTTTCACACTTGACCTTACTTCATGGTAATGCTACAAATACAATCTGTTTCTTTAGAGAAATGTCTTGAAATGTCACTGTCCTACTACAATAAATAATTATTTGGTCTTTCTCAATATTAATTCACTGAGCAAATACCAATGTGTAGTCAGTCAAGTGCCCCTAATTCCTATGTTCTACTGGTTCTTTCTGCTGTTCAGCAGTGTCTGTGCCAGTTTCCTTAGTGTCACACATGCCACATCATCACTACTTTGCAACTCATCAACAGAAACTGGAGTCCGGTCTACCCCCAGAAGCTTAGCAAAACCGTATTTGTTTTTTTGTGCATGTGTAAGCTGATTAACTCTCAATAACATGGGAGGTATGGATCACTTTGCTCTTCCCATCCCCATTTCACAGTCCACTGCCCATAACCACATGTATACTACTGCAACCCCATCCACACTCACTGGTGATTCATCTTTCTTAACAATTTGATAAAATCTCTTTCTTAATCAATACTTAAAAATAGTCTATCCTAAATGCCACTAATACATTGTATCTCACCCTAATGATATATAATGAAATGCACTCACTAAAATACAATTACCATTTTAAAACAGCAACCTACCAACAACCACTAATTCGTCTTTCAAAAAGAATCATGTCATGGATAACAACTCTTTCCAAATAATGCTAAAATCTCCAGCCTAAATGTTACCAATACCTTGCATCTCTCCCTAATGATATACAGTCAAATGCTCATTGAAAAATGCAAATTCCCTTTTTAAAACAATCACTTACCAACACCTTAAACTCCATATAAGAAAACATTAAAAACAGTCAGTTACATATTTCCACTATTCCTGACTCTAAAACCTAATTATTCCTGGAACTACATTACCCCTACAATTGTATCATGCATCAATAGATACATCTTTTAAGATACAGTACTTCTGCTTAAAACTCTCACCTAATACAACTTCTCAGAACTTAGCTGTAATAATCCATGGGTCTTTCCCTCATCTGGTTCCACCTTCTCACACAATAATCCATCACACAAAAAGATCACAAAGACATTCTTTCACAAAAAACTCCTGTGGTTCACAGTACTAAACATACTCTCCATTCACAACTACCTTGAATCAAATCATATCCTCCATCAATCTCTCATATGATGTAATAACTAACAAAACAAAAAAAAAAAACATGCCCATGACACTTAAATAGCTATGCTCAATATAGGAGTCATTCTAAACAAACTAGAACAACTTCACACGTTCTTATATTTCAAACTATTAACATCCTAGTTGTTACTGAATTGTAGGTACAACATTAACACTCTCCATCTGAAATTCCATTTCCCAGGATACACATATCTTTTCATACTAGGAACAGGGTTGATGGAGTAACCCAGTCCCTATGAAAGAAAAACCTTTCTTTAAATTCTATTCACAAAACTTGTCAGTGAATTACCATGATCCTAACTGGTTAGCAATGCATGTTTAATTTAAAAGCTAACACAATTTATCCCTGGTAGTATCTCCCCCCCCCCCACCAGCAAATCACAAGAAATTTACATCTCTTCTAAATGATATCATGAAGTGAACCAAAACCAACTAAAATATAATAATACTCAGATTTCAACCTCAGCTTACTAAACCTGTGAACTTAGACATTCATGACACCTTTCCCAATCATATTCTTAGTTAAGGATGCCACAAGAGCAGACTGTAAGACAGGTAACCAACTCTCTTAGACCTGCTAATTATCAATAACCTAAAGTTAGTCCCAGACCTTTAAATTCTTTTCCCATCCATTACTGACTATTACCCAAATACCTTTGCCCTAAATATTACAAACAAGAACATACCTCCAAAACTATCATTCTATCCATAAAATCCACATAGCACTGAGGCATTAAAAAGTGGGATCATTTAAATAAAGATGAAAAAGACTTCTGACTGAACAAGACCCCAACAACCCAGCAACTACCCTTACCAACACTCTTTGATGCCTGTAAAATAAATGTTCTAGGCTTAAAACTTCACATAATCAGTGGCTGGCTAAAGAACTCAAAGCTCTACACAAATTGACAGCTAAATCATGAGGTCTACAGGAAAACCTCCTCTCAATAAAAAAAAAGAGAATGATTCATTTCATTGAAATTTTTGACCCAAAATACCAACAGGTATTATCATTACAATTTCCTATGGACTGCTAAGGTCTCACTTCAAAACAATGAGAAAAGAATTGTAATCTCACTAGCTAAATGGGTAGCACACTCAGCTTTTGGTGCTAGAAAATCAGAAGGCTGTGGGTTCTATCCCCGTACTAGGCAGAAGTGTTAATTTTTCCAGTACAGACAGTGCAGCATAAGTGGAATGCTATGCTTGAGTGTGCCATCCTTTGGATGAGACAGTAAACCAAGCTCTTATCTGCAGGTGGTAGCTCAGATGGATGTAAAAGAACCACTGGCACTTATCATAAAGAGCGGGGGGGGGGTGTTTTTTTTAACAACTGCCTTAATTTTTATATCATATACAAACTTTAATTCAACTGCACAGTCATGCTTTTATATTCATACTTAAAATTATTTACAAGTTATCATCATAAACTTAAATCAACAGTTTTATTTATTTCATTCTATTTTTTCTTTTATATTTACACTCGCCACACTTTCTTTCACAGCCATCTTCTTATTTCATCTACTTCATCATCCTCTACCATTTTATTATATAACAAATTGTCACATCTTTTTTTCCACAGCACCCATATTGTCACAAACAATACTTTATCCCATTTATCAATATCACATTTTTTTATCATATTTCCCATACAATATTATATTCATATTTATAAATTTAAATCCTTTCTATCAATATTCATTTTTAAACTGTTCCCATTTCTTTTAACCTTTTTGCAATCCAAAAAAAATCTTCTTTTAATTCCTTCCATGGGTACACCAAAATTGTTTTTGTTTTTTTTTTTTGCTAAAATCATATTATACTATTCTTTTTTTTCCCAACTGACCTCACTAACTTTTAACTTCCAGTATTTCATTTTATTGTAATATTCTTTTTTCTTCCATCCTGTCCCTTTTTCTTTTCTTTTTCCTGCTTTTTTGTTTTCTTCCCATGCATTTTTACATTTTTCATGTAGCATCTTACTTATCATTTCTTTTTTTTACATTTCTCATTACACAAAATACATGTATAAATGCTAAATGTATCACTGGATACAAACCATCTCCATTTTTAGTATAAATTAACTCGCTTCACACTAGTTTCAACATTGATACCCAAATGAAGCTAAAAAAATCTCCAATAAATTTTTTCCATTTGAGTTGGAACCATATATATATTCCCCGTAAATATGCTATTTTCATAATATGTAAGTACTCATCATACATGTATTTTTGAAATGTTAAATAAAAATCTTTCCACTAAGCTAACAATTTTTTATTTGTTACAATATATCTCTCTATTGACTTATTAAACTTCCATATTCACCAAATATCACTCCCAAAAATATACATTTCCATTCTTGTAAAATATATTAAATTTATTTTTTTATCTCAGCAAATCCCTTACACTTTATTTTGTTTAACTACAAGCCAGCCTCTTTTACCAGCTTTCTGATCTTTTTTACAACCTCACTTATCCATTCCTTGTTTTTTATTAGAACTAAATCATCTATATATGTCATACATATTGGTAATATAACATTTCTTTCCATCTCACATCTTGCCTCCCTTATTTCATACATGCATGTCAGTACTATTGCATTCATTACTAATACAAATAAGCACATACTTATTTGGCATTCTTGTTTTACTCCTCTCCTAATACTTATTTCCCATCCATCAGTTTTTCATAACCTGTATCAATAAATTTTCATAACATTTGTTTATTACATTAATATTTTCTCCTAAGCCATATGCCTCTAAAATTTGCAACATTGCTTCATTGTTCACTTTATCATGGGCTTTAGCTATGTTACATGCTATCAGTCTTGTTTCTTTATTCTCGCTCAGTACCATCGTTACTAATTCTTTCACTATAATTAACATTTCTTTTACCTCTCTTCCTTTTATACCATAATTCCCTGCTCCTATTACCTCACTGAATACTTTCTCCATCTATTTTTCTAGTATTTTTATATATATTTTATAGTCAGTATTCCCTAGTGTTATAGGCCTCCATTTTTTATATCTTCTCTTTAATCATTTTTTCATATAAATGTTATCCCGCCACCACATATACCTTCTTCCACTATACATTTCTTCATTCATTCTTTTAATATTAAAAAAATCTCTTTCATCTTTATTAATTTCTTCATAATGTTTATAATGTTTACCATGTAATTATGGAGCTGATACATTCTTACCTTCTTTTATCACCTCTATTCCTTTCCTTTTTTCATCTTTGTGGCTTCTGATATCTAGCAAGCAAAAAAAATCCATTTTATTTATTATGCCACTCTACCACCACCAAATCTCTTATATCACTTCTAATACTAGTTACATTTAACACTAAAATATCATTCTTTTCCTTTTTTGTAAGTGTTTTACTTCCAGATTTTATTTTTCATTTCCTCCTCCTAATTCTCCCATTCAATGGTGTGTTCTTGTTCTTTTCCTATCTTCATTTCTCCGTCTTCTTTCCTTTTCAGTTTATAAAATTTAAAAATCTGTTCAATTCCTTGTATATTAATAAACTCAGTTTGAACTATTTCTTCTCTAACTACCTTTTCATTTTTTTTAACTTTTCTTTAGTATCCACTTCACCTATACTACCTTCTCTTTCAAGATTTTTTGTAGCAACAGTTTATGTTTTTTTTTCTTTCTTCTTTGCTTTTCTTTTCATCTTCTTTTTCCTTTTCTGGTATAGGACAGTCAAACCAGAAGTGTCGAATTTTTTACATTTTCTACAAAATGTCTTACAGTTTTTTGCTGTTATGTCTCCTCTCCACACATTAGCCACACCTTTGTTTGTTACAGTCTTGTACTAAATGATTTTCATCCCCACAAAACTAACATGCATTGAGTATCCCCAATACCTAACAAATCCTCTCTTACCATTCACAATTTTTGAAATATGTTGAATTGTCCCATCCATAACATTCATTATTACTACACTTTCAACCTCCATTCCAAACATTTTTTAACTTCATGTACTTTACTACCCAGTGAAAGAAAATCACCTTTAAGTCATGCTCATCCATATCTGATGTCCTAAACTGCACATTTATTTTCTTTTTATAAATAGTATCTCCATAGTGCTACTGTATTTCTTTTGTCAGTCTCAGTCATAACGTTTTAGCAAGTTAAAGCTCTGGAATGTCACATCACAAAAAAAATTCAGATTTCAAATGAATTCATGCTCTTATGTCTTTAATGTTAAATCCTAGTAGCAAGACAATACTATCCATAATGCCATACTTGTTCACACTGCCATCACTTTTATTTTTTATTCATACCAGTGGTCATTTTCTCTGTGGCTGTTGAGAAACTACAACTGTTTGCCCTCCTTGGTTCCTTCTTCCATTCTTCCTTGTCTTGCTGCATCTGCATAACCTATTTTTTGTTATAAAACACCCTGTTGCAGAGGTAAATGCTGTAAACTGGCTACTCCACCAGCCAAGAATACCTCCACTGTTTCTCTTTACTGGCTGTTATTTGTGTTTTCAACCTCTCAGTTTCTTCCTCTTTTAATATTCTTTCCACCATACTACTCCTCTGTCAAAGGAAAAAAACTTCAAAGACCACTTCACGTAAGGTTCAAGTATGGCACCCTTTATTAACTTGCAGCAAGGAGACAAAGCATGCAGCCAGAATGATTTGTCTGGACATTAATAATTAGTATGGCATTTTTATACAGTTTTTTCCATGTTACACAGAAATGTTACTTCTATTACTGACGTAGTTAGACACAGCTTTCTGTATTGTTCTACAGAAAATGTTACTAGACTAATTGCTGACTAGTTGAAAATAACTGCTGATTTACAAAACATTTGAGAAAAACAACCTGGCCTTGGGGCTTATTTTAGCCCACCACAAACTTTCAATTCATCAGTTGTGCAGTTCTAATATATATGTTACATTTTGCCTAGATTTAAGGTACATTTCTAGCTTAGGTACAAATAATGCTGACTACGGTTTATACTTTCAAGCAGCCTTTGTGCTCCTTATCAAAGCTTCTAACAGCTGTCTACTTTCTCATGGCATAAGCAGAAAATCAATAACTCTTTGTTAAGTCTCATGACACTAGTAGAAATGAAATGCTTCTTGTTATTTGCTGACATTAGCAGAAATCAAATGCTTCTTGTTAAGTTTCTAATAACTGTGCAGAACACTGCAGTGTGAACAGAATAAATGTATTAACCCTTTTAAACCTCAGTGCATTAAGCATGCATATTACTAATACATATTTTTCTAACACACTCCATTACACTTTTTCTCCTTCGTTTGGCTCTGTCTGATTCATCAACTCTACCAACATGTATGTCTCCAATCCTCCATTTTCCAACTCTGTAACAGTTATTTCATCTCCTTCTTTCAGTAAGTTTTCTCCTGCTACTCTCTCCAGCCCTGCTGCACTATCATCCATATTGTAATTTCTGGAACTATAGTAGCAAACCTCTGGCACCACCTAGCAACTCCAGACAGTGCTTTAATTCCTCCCCTCCAAAGAATGGGGAAGTTGCTCACTGCCTTGGTCAAAGTTTTCCTGGTCTACTAGTATGAATACTACCTCGGGTCACCCTGAAAAGAGGCCATTTGCGTGGTTGGACTAATCTGATCAATAAAGTAAAATAATTAAAATAAATACATTCTGTAAATTAATAAAAAATAACAGGAGAAAACCCTTGAGTGATCCATTAAACAAAGATAAAATAACAACACCAGGATTCTTAATTTCACTTCACTTTCTATATGAAGCCTCTTCCCTTCCATACATTTGAATTTCACTAAACTCTAACAGTACCCAATCACCTGGCCATTCCCCATTCTACTTCTAAAGAATGAAAGCAAACAATATTGAAAATGTATTAACCAAAATATACTGTGACACCCGACTAGGGGCTAATGGCCTTCAACCTTGGTTTATTGTACTTTACCAAGAATATGTCTTCCATCTCCTAACCCACCTCCACAACTTCTGTCTCACAATTAATGTATGCCAGAACAATGGAAAATAGTGATAATTAAATTGATTCCCAAAATAACTAAATGTTCCAAAGCCATCAATCTATGTACCATCTCTCTACTGCCAACTTCGAGAAAGATTTTTGTAAAAAAGCTAATATATAACCATTAATTGTTCAGTGTTTTTTTTTCAAACAACTTTATTGAATTGCCACTTGTGACATAGGTAAATTTACATTCATAGGTTCATAGGTTCATAGGTAGGTACTAGGCTATCTGCCCGAGGGCATTTATAAGCCTAGCCAGAGTGTGTCAGCTTTCGCCGCCCCATTGATTAACTGATCCTCTGTCAAGCAGAGCCAATGAAGTGATCCCAGGGGTGTATTTTCTGTTACCCATCCACTCGTCAAGGTTTCTCTTGAAGAGTGTTAGTGAGGGGCTCTGCCTAATGTAGTTTGGAATTTTGTTCCAAACCATGGGGAGTCTCTGTGACAGGAATCTATCCCTCCAGCATGTTCTATTTATTGTTGTGGCGAGGTTTAGCTCACTAGAGCGTGTGGCTCACAGTGACTTGGATTTCTTTAGGTGGAGCATGTCCATCAATTCTGAGTTGGACATGGCTTTGTAAGTCAGGCAGAGATCACCTCTGAGTAAGTGATATGCCACTGAGTACAGCCGGAGTTTTTTCAGTTGGGCTGCATAGGACATATGTTTGAGGCCAGTAATCCTCTTGGTGAGGTACTTTTGTGGTTTCTCCAGCTGTTGGAAGTGTCTTGTGAGGTACATCCCAAATGGGTCATTGTACTCTATGATGGATCTGATGAGTGATGAGTAGAGGGGAATTATAACCTCTTTATTTCTAGATGTGAACCCTTCAGTAATTAGATGGGACACATAGAAGGATTTCCTAACTACTTTGGCAATATGATTGTCAAAGGAGAGATTACTATCTACCTGGGTCCCCAGATCTCTTATTACCTCTTCTGTATTAAGGGGGCTGCCACCTATGTGGTAATTCATGGGTGTTTCATTTTTCCCAAATAGGATGACTATGCATTTTTGGCATTTAGCTTGAAGCCATGACTTTGACACCAGGTGTCCGTCTGAGTAAGGCCCTTTTGGAGGATGTCTGTGTCAGCTGGAGAGTCAATTATGGCTCCCAGTTTGCAGTCATCGGCGAACTTGGTTAGCCATAGTCCTCCTGTGTTTGCCTGTACTTCTGAGAAGTATATGCCGAACAGTAGGGGTCCCAGGACCGAACCTTGTGGGACACCACTTGTGACTGGTTTAGTGTCAGACCTGGAGCCTGCAATTCTTATCGTGTGAGTTCTATCTGTAAGCCAGTTGGCAACTCATCTCGTGACATAGGGGTTTATGTTCAGGCTGGTGAGTTTTTCTGTAATACCCGAGTGGGGAATTGTATTGAAAGCCTTGGCAAGGTCTAGGGTGGGAGGGTGGCCTAATGGTTAAGGTGTTTGCCTTACAAATGCAAGGTACAGGTTTTGAATCTCACAAGGGATAATTGGCAAGGCATAAAATGGCTCGCAAGGGCAGTTAGCTTAGTACTAATCTATGAATCTATGAACCTATGGCTGTGTGAACAACCTTTACCTCATCTATGGCCTTGGTAACTGTCTTGAAGAAGTCAGCCAGGTTTAGTAGACATGATCTGCCCTTAACAAAGCCAAACTGGGTTGGGTCAAGTGTTTGGAGGTACCTAATGTCTTTGTTAATGAGTTCCATGATGATGCACTCCATAGCCTCCAAGCCTCATATAAAGTAATCACACTATAATTTTCATAATAAACATTATACTTCATATATATTGCTATATATCATATAAACTAAGTAACATTACATAAATTATTAAATTCCTACCTTCTTTTTTTTAAACAAGAAACATCTTTATTAAACCATCACTTACTTCACAGGCAATCATACATTTATATAAATGAAAATAAGCCACACTGACCTGATCCTAGTTGCAAGCATTTTGCATCACAAATCATACTGACACACTCCCAGTTCCAAACATTATACATCACTTATAATCTACCCAATCTTTTTCAGTCAAACATTACACAGCTCATTTAAGTCCTGCCACCTTTTAAACCTCATTCCTCACTTGTATGTATTGTTCCCACAATTCCCATTTTTCCTATGTAGTTTGCACCTACCCTTTTCTAAAGATCTTAATTCCAGTCGCTTTATCTCTGTTACTATATTCACTACTTCTAGTATAGTTGGTTTAGATTTTGATTTCCCTTTTCTAGTAATTGTTTTTTGTCAGCCACCATTATTAGACACAGCAAGACCTTACCATGCCTTGGCAATTCTGATTCTGTATCATAGCTCAGAAAAATATCTCCCTTGTCAGACCAATCTGCCCACAGAGCATCTCCAACAGTACATCCTGCAGGGAATCCTTAAACTCCGCCATTTCACCACACTCCCAGAAAATATGTTTTCAAGTACCTCTTTCTTCCCCGTCACTCCTCCAACATTTGCTGTCTGCTTGAGAAAAGAAATATCTATGCAAACATTTTCAGGCAACAATCCTAAATCTTCTAGATTTTGTTGCATATTTGGGAGGCATACATACAGCCTCCCATTGTTTCTTTATGAATTGCTTATTCAGTTTCACTTTCCAATCCTTTCTAACCTCCTCTGATTGATTCTTATAGTTATCATGCAATATTTCATATGCTCTACTAATTATTCTTTTGTAATGGCAGCTTCTGTTCTAGCTTCTGCTAAAAACTCTACCAGTGCTGGTCTTTCATTTAGGACCCCCCTATTTCTTTCTCATTGCCTATATTCTGATAACAATCCTTGATATAGAAGGCAGTATCTAACCTGCAGTCCAAATAAATTCTTGGCCTCTTTCCATTCTACTACCTTTCCCTCTCTAGTTATTTGCTCCCAATACCTTGGTTCCTTTGCCAGTTTTCTCCAATAAATTCCATCCCCCTCTTGCCTGTTGTCTATATCCCTAATTGCAGTCATGCCTAGCAGCAGAATCTTCTTTCTCCAATCCTGTGTTGGCTTAGTTATTAGAATACTTTCTGCTGTTTTATGGATATAATATTCTGTATGATTATTGTTATTCTCCTTAAAGGCCTGCATCCAAAATCTTTCCTTGTTTCTTGAGCTTCCCCCCCACTTCATCATCATCCCTTTCCACTTTGAAATATAGTTTTCTGCTTGTGCTATGTATAGGAGTCTTAAATGCGTAGCTCTGAAATACCCCTTCAAATTGGGTAAACCCAATCCGCCCTGTTCTACTGGAAGAATCAGCTTATCCCACTTGACTCTTGCAGTCTTTCCCTCCCAGATAAAGTCCTTCAGCTCTTTATTAATTACTATGCACAACTTCTCGTCTGGTCGATAAAAAATATGCCTGACCAGTGTATAAGACTAAAGGGACTAAAAACATTTTAACTGTTTGTATCTTATTATCCATATCCGTATAACAAAGCTTCCATTTTCTCAGTTTTTTATTATCTTTTGTTTAGTCTCTTCCCACATATCCTTAGCTGCCACACTAGAATCATTTTTAATCCATATTCCTAAATACTTCATTTTATCATGTCCCCATAAATATTGATATTCCTGAACCAATTTGTGTGTGGATACATAATTTACCACTATTGCCTTTATTTTAACTTCATTAATTTTATTTACCGAAAAGATCTGAAACTGTAATATCTCTTTCTGATTTTGTCAGGTGTAAAATAATATCATCTGCAAATAAAGCCAGCTTTTCTTGACTACCATACAAATTATATCCTTGAATTTCGCGTCCCTTATTTTCTTTACCAATGGTTCTAAATATAATGCAAATAATAAAGGGGAAAGAGGACACCCCTTCCTGGTTCCTCTGCTCAAGCAGAAATTATCAGAGAGGACTCCACCCACTTTAATTTTCACCTCAGATTCCTTATATATCCTCCTAATCAACCTTATAATTGTTTCAGGAAATGCAACTGCTTCCATTGCCCTTCTCATAAATTCCTAGCTTACTCTGTTAAATGCTTTCTCTACATCAAGAACCACCACCAACAATGGTATTTTCTTACATTCTGCTTCCCTCTGGATCATCAGTGTTCTGTTAATGTTGTCGAATGTTTGCTTCCCTTCCATAAAACCACAGTGATCCATATCTATCAGTTTTGGCATTGCTTTTGTCATTCTTTTAGCCATTATAGACATGAACACTTTATAACCATGGTTCAGTATTGAAATGAGCCTGTATGAAGCTGGATCTGATGGATCTTTACCCTCTTAATGTATTACAGCTACCACTGCTTTCTTCCAGGACTTTGGTACTGCTCTCCCCCTTGGACTTTCCTGTAGATTGGTTTTACATCACAATTTTTATCTCATCGCCTCCTATCCTAACCATTATTAACTGAGCCTCATCTACACCTAACCTTGGCATATTTAAATTCCATAAACATTTCCATTTGTATCTTTTCCAGATTTTCATATTTCTCTGCTTTATACAGACTCTCATAAAATTTCCAAAATATATCCAAACTGTATAGGACCTCTTGTTACCTTCCTTATGTTTGGGGACAGCCCTTTCTACTTTTTGCAGCCTGAGTCATTGTGCTAAAAGTTTTTGTGATCTAGTGTTATTATCAAAAAAACAGTCATTTAACAGCAACCTTTCTAAACTCGTGCATATTATTGAGGTAATCTCTTATTTTCTGTTTAGTATTCTGCAGTTGATCCTCTTCTTGTTCTATGAGATTCCCCCTATTTTGCAACACTTTAACATTTGTCAGTCCTTCTAAATAATTCTTACTACTTCTTAACCATAGCTCCCTTCCCTTTCTTTTACTTCCACCCTATTTTTAAACTTCACTTTAATTGTATCCCACTCCCAAGCTATATTTTCAGAAGAAATTTCTATCCTCTCTAACAGCTCCTGAATAATCTCCACTACCCATTCCTTAAATTCCTCTCTTTTCAACAGATAGATGGGAAAGAGCCAATGTTTAATTTTTATTTCATTACCCTCTGCTTTTATTTTAGCTATTATTGGTGCATGATCTGAAATAGTTATTGGGTGAGTATCAAGACCTTCAATTAAATGCACATGTTCAAAACCAATTGTTTCAGCCCCAGGGAGTGTTACTGAAGGTATATCTGTCTATCTTGATTCCATATTGAATCATTTAGTGCAACAATTACCATCTTACATTCAGGATTCCTGGAATTTTTTTGAATAGTATTACAATGTTTAGTTTGTCATCTTGTGAATCTGCTTGCAACTGTTATATGATTACAGTCAATGTAATAGCATTGTTTACTTCTATTCCAGATTTTACAGGAGTTGAATTTGTTAGGTTATTTTTAACAAGTATACCTCTGTTGACCAACCAAGTGGGACTTTGTATTGTTCCATGCTTGAAATTTTATTTTCTAACAATTTTTTTTCTTTTCAACAACAAGTACTATCAACAAGTTAAGGGCATAGCCATGGGGGCTACTGTATCTCTGGCTTATGCTAGTTTAGTTTTGGGTTGGTGGGAAAGATAAATTATTACTAGCATTTCTGAATCTGAGTTTGTTTTATTTTACAGACGCTTTGTAGATCATTAAAAATAATGCAATTATTTAGATTTTTTGAATCATTTGAACACTAGTACATCCTTTCTTAAATTTAGTGTTGGAAATATGGGACTCAACATTTCATTTTTAGATGTGAGTTTATCCTGGAGTTTAAATAACAATGTTTTTGATAGTAACATTTTCAGAAAGGAGACCTTTTCTAACAGTTACTTGCCTTTCACTAGTAACCATCCTAAATTCATGAAAAATAACATACCAGCGTCAGTTAATTCGAGCTTCTCAAATGACTAGGAAAGATGAAGTTTTTTTTTTTTGTTTTTTTTTTATGAGAAGTTGAGTTTATTTCTTCCCTGTTTCTTTCTAGAGGTTACTCTAAAGAAGGTTTGGTTGTTTTTGCTGATGAAGCAATTTTGAAAAGGCATACAAAATTTGGCCCTATTCTTCAAGTAGGTTTTCAAAGTAATAGGAACATGAATCAGGAAATAGAAAAATCTAGTTCTGGGGGTGACAGAAATGTCATTAGAAATAATGACATTCACAATAGGGTTCCGTCTTTTTGTTTGGATATGTCTGTGGACAATGTCTGTATTAGGCAAATAATCCAGATTAACTGGAGAATCATCTCTGGTAATCAGAAATTATGTATTTATTTATTTATTTATTTATTTATTTAACATTTGTTTACAGCTGGGAAAGTCCGACTGGTCACAGGTCCATTTTCAGCAGAGGCCTGGGGAGAAAAGCTCCAGCAATAAAAGACAAACATTATACAAAAAGAAAATAACAGATTACAAGCCATTATAGAATTTAAAAATTACAAGCCATAAATAAAGAGATAACACATTAGCAATTTTAACAAATGAATACATCAAAAGGTGTACATTATTATACAGATTCTAGACTAGCATATAGTTGAGTAAATACAACATTTCTGAGGAAGACTTAAAATAATTTGAGGTACTAGAGTAAGTATATATAAGGAAGGAAGGCAAGATAGGTTGGAAATATGAATAGTATATGAAGTATGGTAATATGAAGTCTAGAGCCAAAGAAAATCAGGGGGTGTGTATGGATATGCAGAATATAGAGTTAACCAGGTGGGTAGCGAGAATAAAGCCAGGTGTTTTCTAAGTGAGTAGATAGGAGTTTTTTAAATTGTACTTTGGAGCTGGTCGAGGAGATGGAGGTTGGTAGTTTATTCCATATTTTAGGAATGACATTAGAGATTAAAGGTTCCCCAGCTGAGTTATTAGCCTTGGTGGATTCGGAGTGTTCTAGAGGTGGTATAAGGTTGTATAAGATTTTTTAGAGCAGGGGGTTTATCCAGTTCATGGGGTATTTTATGGGCAAAGATTAGTTTGCATTGGAGCAGTTGAGGGAGTTCTAGCCAGTTTAGTTGTTTAAGGGCAGTGCAATGGTGTGACTTATGTGGGGAGTTTGTAGTGAACCTGACTATTTTATTGTAACATGTTTCTAATTTAGTAAGGTCTGTTTTGTGTAGATTGGTCAGTACTGGGAGGCGTAGAGTAGGGGTGACAGGAGGTGTGTCCAGGCAATGGTGGCTTTTGTGGATCTAGTTAAAAATGTCTTGTTTCTGTAAAGGAGGCTTGATTTTTTATGAACTTTTTTGATAGTTTGGACTATGTGGATATCAGATTTTAGATTATTGTCAATTTCAACTCCTAGCAGTTTAGTGTGAGTCACTGGGGTGATAATAGTTTTGCTTTTGGACTCAAGGGTGAAAATCGGGAGTGTAGAAGGAGTTCTTGAGGGGTAAAAGAGAAGAAGCTTGGTTTTATTAGGGTTTAGAATGAGTTGAGAATTGATATATCAGGATTCAACTGATAGAAATGAATCTTGGTTTATAGTGTGGAGGTCCTGTAAAGTGGGGGCAGAGCATATAAGGGTAGAGTCATCTGCATATTGTATCACAGATGCATGTTGAGTGGAGGTGTGGAGTTGGTTGGTAAAGAGGGACAAAAGTAGAGGTCCTAAAATTGAGCCTTGTGGGACTCCTAGGGAGACTGGGAGGACAGAGGACAGGTGGTGTTGCCACAGTACAGCCTGTTGTCAGCCTGATAGGTAATTTTGGAACCAGGTAACAGTGGAAGTACTAAGGTTTATGGAGGAGAGGACTTTGATCAATTTGTTGTGGTTTACCATATCAAAGGCTTTGGACAAGTCTAGAAATATGGATGATATGAATTGTCCTGAATTTCTATGGTGCTTGACTATATTAGTAAAGGACATGAAGGCTGTAGTGGTACTATGATGGGGGCAAAATCCATGTTGTGTGATTGATAGTAGATTGTGGGTGTTGAGGTAGTCTATGAGTTAAGTATGGACTACTCTCTCTAGGATTTTAGATAGGGGTGATAGGATAGCAATTGGGTGGTAGTTACTAAGTTCGGTTGGTGATAGGATAGCAATTGGGTGGTAGTTACTAAGTTCGGTTGAGTTGCCTCCTTTGTGGAGAGGTATTATATAGGATATTTTCCAGATAGCTGGTACTATGAACTCTGACATTGATCTGTTTATGAGTATTGCTACTGGGTAAGCTATTCCTTCTGCAACTATTTTCAGAAATACGGCCTGTAGATTGTCTGTGGCTAAGGTAGTTGGTTTTAGTTTATGCAGAAGTTTTTTTTACGGTATTTACTGTTACTGGTTGTAATGTAAATGGACTGAGGTTGTTTTGAGAGGGTTTGCTGAGCTGGGGAGTTACTGTGGCAAGTTTATTGGAGATGTTATTTGTATTGGCTAGGGCTAGGATGGCTTCTGTGAAGTAAGTATTAAATTGGGTTGCTATGTTTTCAGAGTTGGTAGCAGAGGTTGGAGTAGGTGTGGAAGTTTTGCCTGGAGATATTATGTTATTAACTGCAGCCCAAATTTTTTGTGGACTACTATGGTCGTAAGATCATTTCTGGTGGAAGTTACTAAATTTATATACAAGAGAGATAAATGTATTAAATTTAGGTTTTTAACAAGACAATACTAAAGTTGCTCCTCGAAGTCCTCCCAAGTACTACTAAATCCTTTGGCACCTACAAATGTTATGAGTATAATGTCTGTAGGTTCATTAGTGAGGGGCCATTTGTTTGTTTAGATCACATTTCACACACCATAGAAGCACCTCGTAGATTTAATTATGGTACTACAGGAGTTGTGTATATTGGGTTATGCTCTGGATATAGTAGTTTTCATATAGGTATGAATACTGGGAGATTGAGGTAAAGAATAAGGGAACATCTTTATGCACTTAAAACTAAAGATCCAAATAATGCTCTTTATCGGCATTCCATTTTGTGTGGGAATTTCAAAAAATTCACTTTTGCTGTCTTAGAAAAAGTTTTAGAAAGTAGGAGAGGTGATGATTACAAAAATCCTTTTGAAGCAAGAGAAGTTGAATGGCAAGTTAAGTTAAGAGCTGATGTAACCCCATGGCTTAAACAAAATTATCAACATTAAATGCCTTTTAAAAGAACTGAGGTTAAGGGTACTTTAAGAGTACTAGTACTTTTAATTGATTGTTTTATTGATTGGTTCTAGTTTTTTATTGGCTGACAGTTGTATATATTGCAATGTGGATATGAATTTTTTGATTTCTGATGAAGTTTTGTAAGAAAGCAGTAATTAAAAGTTTGTTACACTAAAGTCTTCATGTTTTCTTTTTATTCTCCTGGAGCAATTTGGCATTTTTTTGTTTTTTAAATGCAAATGTTCCCGAAAATGTAAATTGTATCTAGCCTAGCCCAGTTTTTATATCTTGGGGAATAATATGTAAATTCACTCCAAATGCCTATTACTGAATTCACATCTTCCATACCAAATATTTTCATACATTTCTTCAAAAATCTACCGTCCTTTGTTATATTTTCCCTTCTGGGCCCCCCAGATACATCTTCACTGCTGCAAATCAAATTCCATTCCCCACCTATAAGTAATATTCCTTGATGAAAACTGATTATTTCTCACAGAATTTTCTTAAGCTCCATTATATAAGTTTTAGATGGAATGTAAATACATGCCAGTGTAATCATCCTCCCTTGCCAGTAGCCCCTTAGCACTACAAATCTGCTATTATCTTTTTTTATGTTCTTCTATCTTTATTGGAGTTCATCTTGCAATTAATATAAGTACTCCTCTTTTTCCTTTGTCCCAAGTATTCCACTGAATAACCATCCTGAAAACCTTTAGTTATCAAATTCACATGTTCAGTTCTTTCTAAGTGTGTCTCCTGTAATGTAGCTATTTGCACTTTACATTTTTTAATATAGTTCACTACTCTTTCTTTTTTGTATTTATTTGTGAGGCCATTTACATTTAAAGATATTACAGAAGGTATCACTGTATTAAAAAAGTTGTTATTCCCAATTTTTATGCATAACACATTTTTTGCTAAATGTATAGTTCCAGCTTTTCAGTTATATGCATACACTGTTTGGCAAGTTGAACTTTTATACTTTTGTTTCTTGTTACATACATTTGAGCCTATGTCACACATTACAAAACTTTCTGTTTTACTGAAAGCCCTAAAACAATATATATATATATATATATATATATATATATATATATATATATATATATATCCCCAATACCCCCCTATAACCTATTAACTTAATACTAGCACATAGATTCATAGGTAGGTACTTGGCTATCGGCCCTGGGGCCTATACAAGCCCAGCCAAAAAGTTACCCTGGCTTTTGCCACCCAAGAAAATTATTTTCCTGTGCTACTGTCTAGCAGAGCCACAGAAGTGATCCCTGGGGTGAATTTCCTATTTCCCATCCAATCATCAAGATTTTTCTTGAAGAGTGCTAATGAGGAGCTTTGTTTGATGTAGATAGGTAGTTTATTCCAGAGTATGGGAAGTCTCTGGGACAGGAATCTATCCCTCTGGCGTGTTCTGTTTATTGTGGTGGCAAGGTTTAGGTCCCTAGAGCATGTAGCTCGGAGGGATTGGGATTTCTTCAAGTGGAGCATGTCCAACAGCTCTGGGTTTGACATAGCTTTGTATGTTAGGCAGAGATCACCTCTGAGTAGGCGATATGTGATGGAGTAAAGCTGGAGTTTTTTGAGACAGTCTGCGTTGGGCATCTGTTTGAGGCCAGTAATCCTCTTTGTGAGGTATTTCTGTGGCCTTTCCAGTTGTTGTAGATGTCTTGTGAGGTACATACCAAAAGGGGCATTGTACTCTGTAATGGGTCTAATGAGTGATGAGTAGAGGGGAACAATGACCTCTTTTTTTCTGGATGAGAAACCTTTTGTGATGAGGTGTGCCACATAGAAGTATTTCCTGACCACTGTGGCAATGTGATTATCAAAGGAGAGACTACTGTCCACTTGTGTCCCAAGGTCTCTTATCACACTTTTGGTGTTAAGTATACTACCGCCTATGTTGTAGTTCATGGGTACAGAGTTTTTACCAAAGGGGATGACAATGCACTTTTTGGCATTGAGCTTAAGGCCATGGCTTTGACACCAGGCATCTGTCTCAGTGAGGCCCTTTTGTAGGATGTCCACATCGTTAGGAGTTTCGATTATGGCTCCTAGTTTGCAGTCATCTGCGAACTTCATTAGCCAAAGACCTTCTGTGTTAGCCTGTACTTCAGAGAAGTAGATACCAATCAGGAGAGGACCCAGGACTGAACCCTGTGGTACTTCACTTGTCACTGGTCTGAAGTCGGATTTGGAGTCTACTACTTTCACTGTGTGGGTTCTGTCAGTGAGCTAGTTGGCAACCCATCTGTACACCTTTAAATATTGAAGGTTTACCCTCCTAATAGGAACAAAAGTCCTAAACAGACAGCCACACTCATGTACTTAATCTAAAAGAAGGGTTATCCATGCTAATACACATGGTGCAGCATGTGCTTCTACTAAGTGTTGATTGGATTTGTCTTATCTTTATAGCTTTCCCAACTGGGAAAACTCCTGAATGTTTTCAGAGAGCATTATCTACCTTGGGAAAACCCCTGAATTCTATCAGAGAACATTATCTCCTAGCCAATCTCTCTTTTCTTTTTTTCCCTAAGCCAATCACTCTATACCAGACTGTAGCCAGTTTCTCTGCATCAGATTGTCTCCATCGAGACATGAGAGCCAGGCAGCCAGTTTCTATTTATCACATTGTTTCCATGGAAACATGAAGATCAGCTGCATACATGTATTTGCTAGAAAAAAGCCTCATAATATTCAATGTTCTTTTTCATGTACTTGCTTTCTCTTAAAACTTGTTACTAAATCAATCTAAGGTCTTTAATACAGTCATTCCCCATGCATGAATAAGAAAAAAACACATTAATTTTTCTTTTATCATGTTTTTTAACCAGGCTTTTTTATATTGCAGTGCCTACATTTCTTAAAACTGAACAAGAAGAAAGAGAGAGGAAAGAGAGAAGAAGGGAAAAAGAAAAGAAAAAGAACAGCAGCACCTGTTTACAATCCCCATTACACTTAAAAATAACTGACAAAAAGTTTACTTTTTAGCATGTAAAGAAAACCACATCCCACAAAATTAGTACCATTTAAGAAAAAAAATCTTTACTTACAGTTGACTTCCTCCCTCTTCTTCCCCTTCCCAAAGGACTTTTCTGAACATTAATGACATGAAGTAGGGCATATGTTTTAGAGTCCTCCAGAATTCCAACAAATTCTGAAAAAGTCCAATATTTCCAGATTTTCTTGTTCTGTCAAATTTCACAAATATATTTATTGCCTTGTAATCCCACATTAAGTTTCTGGTTTTATTACTGTTCATCTATGAAATCCTGCCTCTGGATTCCCCTAGTCAACTCTCATGCTCCCTTCTTTCTCTCTAACATTTTCCATTGAACATTTTTGAACATTTTGAAAATGTTGCACAGGTATTTGTGGTCTTTATTACCAGAAAAAAGAGGCAGCAGAATCTCCTTCTGTTTCACAGCTTACTTTTTGTTGGGCAAACTTTGGTATTTCCTCCTTGGCATGTATTTCATCAAAAAATGATTTTGTCCCTCCAGGGAAGAATACCTTGAAGACAGCTGAGTACAGTAGTTTGAATCTCGTGCCTGCATCTTGACATTCCCCTGAATAGTGGAATACATTTTCTCTTCTGTCTGGTGTACAATGAGTAATCATTCTCCACAAAACACTCTGCTGCCTCCCAATTTTAGTACTTTGTCCTTCTGCCACAGTTTTTTTTCAGAATCAACTCCTGCTGATGGGATTGCATCTTTACTATTAAAGGTCTAGGTTGTTTTCTTACAGCCAGGTTTGGAGCATACACACAATGTGCCCTTTCAACTGACAAGTCCTGCTGTGGAATACCAGTCTAGTTGCTTATTCATGCTTTCATGAAATTAATGCATTGTGTTCCTTCCAGCTTCTCTGGTATAGCTGAAAATGTCAGGTTTTCCCTACATGCTCTGTCCTCTAATTCTATTATTTTTATACATCTCTTCCTGAGCAGTCTCATATTCAGCCAGCCTTTTCTTCATTTCGTCCTCTGATTTTTGCAGCGTTATCATATCATCTGAATATCTGTTTAAAGCTTCTTGCATTTTTCCAGCCTTTTGTTGTTTGTGCTGATATACTCCATCAGTGTTTTATTTATTTTAACCAGGTCTGTATGCAGTCATCCTATATCTTCCTGCAGGTTATTGGAAGTCATGTTTGAAGGCTGCATAGCTTTTTGCTGAACAGCTGCAGAACTTTCCCCATTCAGTGTTTCTTCCTCACTTTTTGTAGCTGATTTTTTCCAGGTCTTCTGGATTTCTTTATTCCTGGCATCCAGGCAGTGCACTTACTAGCCAGTTATTAAAATTTACCAATAAACACAGGTCTACTGGTCTTCTCTACTGAGTTTCTATTTTCACATGGGAAGAGGTAGAAATAAGTTGCTACTCAATGTGCAGCCATCTTGGAAGTCACATTAATTGTTCAGTGTTGTTCATAGGCATAAAGATAAGTACTAGGCTAGCTGCCCTTGTAAGCCACTTCATACCAATGTAATTTCCCTCAAAGGTGAGAATTAAACCCTGTACCTTATGTCTGTAAAGTACATAGAAGAATTTTTGAATATGTAAACCAGGCACTATTTTAATAATATTCTTTAAGGCATTTGTCAGATTCTAAATATAGAGCACAACTCTTAAAATACATCACTAAATCTTTATCAACCTTAATTGACTAAGAATTACTCAGTGAAAATACTTGTGTTTGTATTACACATTCATTTTTACATTATTCCAGTATTATTATTCATGCAGCTAAGTTAAGCCCTAATCAAAATTTTAAATTATTTTTAACTACTCTTACATTTCTTAACATAGACTTCTTTGTCAAATAGTGTTTACATTCATTGCTAAAGGTGGTGCTACTGCTCAGTGTATCTGTTGCCAGATGATCAGTACCTCTGAAGAAACCAGAAATGTCACTGGCTTCAAGTGTCACAGATGCTGTTATAAGGATGATCTAGAAGGACATCTTCGGAAATTGGAGTCTCAAATAGACATAATGGTAATTCTTTAATAACTATTGTTCTCTTCTTTTATATGTGAAGTGGACTGTATCTGCCTGCTGGGCCATATTTCCTTTAGAGACCATGGACAGATTGAACTTAGGTTCATAGGTTCATACTAAGCTCTTGATCCAGTGGAGCACTTGCAGCCTAGCCAATGATTCCAACAATTTACGAAAACATGAATTAGTACCAGATCCCAAGTTAGTTGTGGCCCTTTTCCAAGCACTAGATGCATGAGAATGAGGATATACTTAAAATTACCAATCCAGTCATCTAGGCTAGGCATAAAAAAGGTCATGAATCTACTCCACTTTATCTTTAAGGGGAGTTTATTCCCTAAAAGAGATATTCTCTGTGAAAGACATCTATCCCACCAGCAGGTCCTATTTATGTTTCTGTAGTAGTTCAGGTCTCTTAAGCAGGTGTTTAGTGTGGTATTAATTCTGCAGATGTATAGAGGCTTACCTAGAACTGGATCTTTCAAGGCTCTGTAGGCAAGGAAAATGTCTCCTCTAAATAGTCGGCAGAAAACAGAAAAGAGTGAGAGCACTTTGAGGCGGACAGGGTAACTCACGTAGGACATGTCCTTGGTTATTCTGATATGGAGGCACTACAAAGTATATACCAAAGAGGCCATTGTATTCTATTGTTGGTGTGATAAGGGAAAAATAGAGAGGGACAGTGAATTGTTTGGATCTAGAACCCATGCCCTTGGTGATTAGTCTAGCTATATAAAAGGATTTTATAACAGCAGTAATCACATAGTGGTCAAGGATAGTTCATTGTCAATGAAGGTGCACTAATGACTGAAATGATATTTAGGCAGGACACAATGTTGTCTGAAGGAGTGATAGATATTAAAACCTTGTACTTTTGGAGTGTTTTTGATGTTCTGAATCCATGTTTCAGTAATTATGCATACATCAATATTTTCAAGAATTAGAAATGCCTGTAAAGAAGGCAGCTTTTTTTGAGGCTTCTAGCATTGAGCATATGATTTTGGTTATGATTGATTACAAGAGTAATTTGAGGAGACTGACCTTGCATAAAAAGCACTATGGGAGAAAGAAATATTAGCTAATATATGGAAGCATTGATGGAAGAGATACAGATCATCCCTTGTAAAGCAGCCAGGGTTCTCAACCATCTCATTACTCTAGAATAATACCTGTAGTTAACCAATAATTAAAGTCAATTATTTCCTGTTTGTACAGCAGCTTCTTTCTTGGTGATGTTAGGATACTGTTCAATGCTAGTTTCACTCCCTTGCCAGCTGCATATTCTGTAAGTTCCATCATGTTCCATTTCATATGACCCAGGGACGGGCATGTCAAGACATTCACTCATGTATGCACAATGATCAAGTCATATATGTACTTGAGATTAAGGGATTTGAGGGGTTTAGTGACATATGGGTTGGAGACAGTGGCATTGACAAAAAGGCAGGGGTCAGGGCTTGACGTGGCAGAGCTGAATATGTTAAGATTTGCACTGGATGTGACGAGGATGGACAGGATTAGGAATAAGTATATTAGTGGGTCAGCCCAGGTTGGAAGGTTTGGAGACAAAGCCAGAGAGGCAAGATTACGTTGGTTTGGACATGTGCTGTGGAGGGATGCAGAGTATATTGGGAAAAAAATGCTAAGAATGAAGCTGCCAGGTAACAGGAAAAGAGGAAGGCCTAAGATAAGGTTTATGGATGTGGTGAAAGAGGACATGCAGGTGGTTGGTGTGACAAAGCAAGATGCAGAGGACAGGAAGAAATGGAAACAGTTGATCTGCTGTGGCGACCCCTGACAGGAGCAGCTGAAACAAGAAGAAGAAGTGACATTACATATCCTGTCACATGAAAGGCAAATAACTATTATGCTGTCTTTGCTCTGCCTGGTGAATGGAGCATGTGTGTGTCTAACTGTGGAGCCCCCTATGACCACAATATTACCAGATGAACAAGCTTGGTCTTGCAGCCTTAAGGACTTCTGCATGCCAGTTATGTGACCCTGTTAGTGTCTGTACTTCCTATAGTAAAATAGTGAATTGTATGTCGGATATGAACTGTTGATGCTGGGTTGTGTGCCAGAGGTAAATATGATGGTTTAGGCTGTTGCACAGTCATTCCTAGGAGATTTCTTAATGGCATCAGCATTAGGTAGCTCAAGAGTTTGTTATCTGTGGATTTTCCACAGGTGAAGGTGGGGGTAAGACAGTGTTAACCTCAGTGCATTTAGATGGCTGAGAGAAGGAACCTCCAATTAAGTATTTACACCTCTCATATATAGAGTCCTTTGGGTTTAGTAGGAGACCATTATCAGGGAACATAAAGCAGTACACTACCTCAAGATTCCCTGTACTGTAATCCTGACAATAAAGGAGGGCCAGTGCTGCTAGATTTAAAGTTAGTGAGGATCTAAAGAAGGCTTGGCAGATATTACAGCTGTGGAAGTTGGACTGGTTTTATGTTCAGAGTACATCCACACTGCACAATGCAACTGGTATTCAGAATGCACAGATCAAAACAGCTAACAGAAAGTTTGCACAACTCAGCATAAGCAGTTTAGACAACGTAGAAATGGATAAGTAACTCGCCAATGTTATAAGAATATTTTGGTGGTTTAAGTGGAACAAAGTAGTATTAAACAAACAGAACAGCTCAAAATGGTTAAAGTCAAAGGCAATCACAAGATATTTACTTATGTTTGTAATCTCAAAAGCACAATGCAACAATTTTCTGAGCTGATTTTGAGCAATGTTATCTGCACTGAGGCTGAAGACATAGCAAACCTACTGGCTGATAAATTTACCTTGAACTTATCCCTCTCTCCCCTTCATCTATCTCTCAAGATGCACCAGGAACTGGTTCACCTCCAGCTATCACACAAGACCAAGTCCTAAAAGTGCTATCAAAAGCTAAAAATATCGCATTGATGAGTCCTGACAATATCCCTGGATGCATGTTAAATAGCACGAAGGATGATTTAGCCACAACCCTAACAACATTCAATCTCAGCTTCCATATAGGTTTTGTACCAAGTGAATGGAGAACAGCTACAGTCCTTCCCCTGCATAAGGGAAGACGTTCCACAGACCCAGGCAACTACAGACCCATAAGTCTGACCAGCCTCATATGCAAAGCCATGTAAAGACTTATCTTTGAGTTAATCAGTCAGACATAGGGGACCTCCAAACACTGGATCTGTCTCAATTTGGCTTCACCAAGGGCAGCTCATGCTTACTCAACCTGGTGGATATTTTGAAAAGGTCACCAAAATAATGGATAAAGGCAAAATGGTACACACTGTATACCTCAGTCTAGCCAAAGCTTTTGACACAATTCCTTACTCAGGACTTTGAACCATTGCAGGACTACTCTTGTCATATATTTTCTAGGAATGCTCTGATAGACTCTGCCCTTATCTCTAGCTTCTTCTCATTTATCTGTCTCACTCATAGCCGGTCTTAGGCATAGGACAACTAGGTGTCCACCTAGGGAACAGCTCAAGCAGGGGCGCTTTTCCAGTAAACTGAATGGTGTAAATAGACCAGGATGAGGGCATCAGGTGATGTGGGGGCGTTCTGTGGAGCTCTTTTGCCTAGGGCACTACTTGGCCTAAGGCCGACCCTGGACTGTCATTGCTAACATCAAGTCGATTGTCCTGCATCCTGATCTGGAACCAGACTGCTAAACTCCCATCTTACTTTCTACTGCTCTGCAAATTCTTTTATCAATCACCTGCTTTACCACTTTCCTGCAGTGGATAGCAGTTTGATACTTTTACACTGCCCATAGTTGTGAATGTCCCGTTTGTTCTTGCACAATGGCACTAGGATGCTTACTTACCAGTCATCTGGTATATGTCTTTCTCTTAATACTTCTGTGAGTATCCTCTGGCGCCTTTTCTCCTCTAACTTACTCAACATCTTGATCATATCTGCTGTGACCTCATCTGAGCCTGTGTTGCTTCTCTGACTTAATTTTCCTTAGTGCTGTTCCGAGTTCTTATTATTACTATGTTTTATTTAATCCAATATCACATTATTATTTATTTTGTCATTCATGTTGTGAAAATTTTTTACATGGTTGTCTATTTGATTAAGGTTATGGTGTTTTATATTAAAACATCTCAATAAAGTTGAACTTGAAAGTAAAGACTGAACCAAAGACACGTGCTGTGAAACAAAAATCATACCACTGAGCCGCCATGTTCTCATGAATGTTGGACAATATATTTTTCTACTTTTGATTCCATTTTTACACTTTTGGCTCTGTTGTCACTAAATAGCATATAATATATCACATATGAGGTAAAGAGTCACACAGCAGACGTATATTACATCAAGTCAGGGAAACATTGGCAGAAAAGAGAAAAATATGTACAAACATAGTTGCAAACCTCCCTTTATCAAGGCATCATGTGAAATATTCAAGTGATCCCTGAAAAATTAACACATTGCTTTCTACATACTTGTCAGCAAAGCAGAGTTAGTGTATCCTGTAAAAATCCAATTGGCTTTACAGGAGGTTTCCCTATACTCCTGAAACAAGAATACTTGCCAGTGTTTTTAAAATCTAATTTCTGAAGTCCTGGTACAGATTCATATGTAAAACGAAGGTAGCAAATTGGAATCTACAAGCTGACATGATTTGGTAAGCATGCATAGTGAATGGTCAGTATAGGACATACAGTAGTGCTTCAATTATTAAGGAATGTTTGCAAAAGCTTATGAAAAATATAAGATATTCTTCACATTTATATTAATAGTGCATGAGTATTAGTAAAAATTACATTAAAACTTGCTGGGTAATTTGAATAAGTTATGAGATACACATGCTTTTATGGTAAAACATGTATGACTATTAGTTATATTTTCATAACTGCAGTAATTTCATAAAAGCTATGTAACTTACAGATGAACAAATGATGGCCTCTTATACAAAAAAATCAAGTGACACAATATTGCCTCTGGCACTTACCATTTAGCATACATAATTGTATAGATTAATCATCATCATCATCAACCCTTTTACCTATTTTCTACATGGGGTTGGAGTGTTGTGTCACTTCTCACCATCTCGCCCTAGTCAGTGCCATTCTTCTACCTTCTCCACACTCATGTCTGACTGTTGCAGATCTTTTCTCACACAATCCATCCCACTCTATGCTGGATACCCTTGTTTCCTCTTCTCTTCTTCCTGTCTGTCCCAAATCTTCTTCACCAGATTGTCTTCTGCTTTCCTGTATGTGTGTTTGAACCACTGACATTTTCTGTAATTGGAGCTACTTTGGCTTCTGCTCTTATATCCTCATTTCTTCATCTGTCCCACAGTGTACATCCTACCATCTGTCTCAAGTACTTCATCTCCATCACCTCTATCTTCCTCAATTGCTCTGCCTTTACTGCCCAGGTTTCTGTACATACAGTAGTACTAGATGCACCACTGTTTTGTACATCTTACCTTTCAGCTTCTTAGGCATTCTTCTGTCATATACTACCCCTGACACTCTGTGCCAGATGACTACATCCCCTTATTCTAGCTTTGACCTCCTCATTCAGACTTTCCTTCTCCTCAATCACCCCTCCCAGATACTTGAAGCTGTTAACCCGTTCCACTGTTTTCCCTTCTATCTCAGTTTTCAGCTTCTTCTGATTTCTCCCATTTGCTGCCATTACAACTGTCTTATCTGTACTCAGTTTCATACCATGTACCTTCAGTTTTGCATTCCATTCTCCTATCCTTTGCTGAAGTTCTTGCTCAGAGTCTGCCTGTAATGCCACATCATCTGCATACAGCAATTTTTTTGATCTGTCCCCTCCAACCTGTTTGCTAATGTAGTCCATCATAAGTATGAACAGCAATGGGCTCAGACTTGAATCCTGATGCACACCCACTCCCAGTTGGTACCCCTCTATAAAACCGAACACTGTTTGTACTTGTGTCACTGGGTCCTTGTACATAGCTTTCACTAATTCTACCAATGTTTCTGGGACTTTGAACCATCACAGGATTGCCCAAATCAGCTTTCTTGGGACCTTGTTATATGGTTTCTCCAAGTCTAGGAATGCCCAGTTGGACTCTTTCCTCATTTCTAGCTTCTTCTCAAGTATCTGTCTCACTGCAAACATTGGGTCGGTTGTGCTGCATCCTGATGTGTATCTGAACTGTTTATTTCCCATCTAACTGTCTGCTGCTCTGCATATTTGTTGATCTATCACCCTCTTCAGAACTTTTATGCAGTTTGATAGGATCTTGATACTTCTCTACTGCTCTCAGTTGTAGGATCTTGATACTTCTCTACTGCCCTCAGTTGTAGGATCTTGATACTTCTCTACTGCCCTTAGTTGTAGGATCTTGATACTTCTCTACTGCCCTCAGTTATAGGATCTTGATACTTCTCTACTGCCCTCAGTTGTAGGATCTTGATACTTCTCTACTGCCCTCAGTTGTAGGATCTTGATACTTCTCTACTGCCCTCAGTTGTAGGATCTTGATACTTCTCTACTGCCCTCAGTTGTGAATGCCCCTTTGTTCTCGAACACTTGAACTAGTATAAAACACACAACCCAAAAGGGTGAAAATTAGTAAAAAGCAAAATAAATACGAACTGCACCGACTGCTGTTTATTGACACTTCAGAGTACTCTGAAGAAGCCATTGATTTACATATGGTGAAAGCGCTTAGTATTTTGGAGCTTGTTGTGAGCTTTGTCAATAAACAGCAGTCGGTGCAGTTCATATTTATTTTGCTTTTTACTTGAACTAGTATGTTTATTCTCCAGTCAACTGGGATAAGTTTTTCTTTACATACTGCTACGAGTACGCTCAGGAGCCACTTTTCTCCATCTCACCCAGAATCTTGATCATATCTGCTGTGACCTCATCTAAGCCTGCTACTTCTCTGACTTCATTTTCCTTCTAGGGTTGGCGTCTCCTCTTCTTTCACAGTGGGCTGTGTCTGGGGAAGTACAGCTTCTGTGGGGTTTTCCTCTTTCAGAAGATGCTGGAAGTATTCCCTTCATTGGCTTTTGATGTCCTATGGACTGGTGAGCAGGTTGTTGCTGGCATCCCTTACGAAGGGTGTCTAACTGTCTTCTTTATCTTTCTGTTTTTGCCTTGCAACCTGATAGAATTTATTTGTGCCATCCATTGAGTTATTTTCCAGAAGTTGGTAGAGTGCCTCTGATGCCCTGACCTGTGCTATTGCAACTCCTCTCTTAGCCTCTTTGTTAGCCAACCAGTATTCCTTCCTAGCCTGGTCTGTCTTTTCTATCTCCCACTTTTTCCGGCACTCCTTCTTTCTCTCAATGACTTCCTGGACTTCTGTATTCCACCACCACCTTTCCTTATGTATCTTATTTCCATACCTGGCTCAGCCACATATCTCTTCTGTAGTCCTTACACATGCTGTTTTGAGGTTCTGGCGTTCTTCTTCCACTCCACTTATTTCATCTTCTTCTTGAGATACTAGATCCCTGAGTAATTCCTTGAACTGTTGTGCTTTCTCTCCAGTCAACTTCCATGTCTTCAGCCTGATCTCTGTTGACCTTAGAGACTTCTCTGGCCACTGATTGCAGATGATTGTGGCAACCAGTGGATTATGTTAGGGTAACATCAAGACATTTGCCAGACAAAATTCTAGAATGGCCTCTCGTTCTTTTTTCCTGTTGCCCCACCCATGCACCCAGACTGTCATCATATCCTGTTCTGTCTGTCCCAATATGTGCATTCAGGTCACCCATTATCAACACCAATTCCTGTTGTCCTGCTTTATCTAGTAGGTCCTGCAACTGCTGTCTGAATGTACTCTTTTCCTTACTATCACAACCCTGTTGTGGGGTATAGCTTCAGATTATGAATACTGCACTACCATAGCCTGAGATTATGAATACTGCACTACCATAGCCTGAGATTATGAATACTGCACTATCTTTAGTTTGGAGTCTGATTGCCATGATTTTGTCACTGATTCTGACAACATCCTTCATTGTCTTCAGAAGCCTCTCCATCACTACAATTCCTACACAATTTCTAGCCTGTTGTCCTCCTCAGTAGTAAACTCTGGATCTCAAGCCAAGTGGCTTTGCTGCATTGCCCTTCCACCTTGAATCCTGGATACACAGGATGTCCTGCCTCCTCTTTACCATCATGTCATCCACTTTTAAGCCTCATCCTGTCAATGAACCTACATTGAGTGTGGCAATTCTCAGGTTCATAGGTAGGTACTAGGCTATTGGCCCTAGGGCCTATACAAGCCCAGCCAAAAAGGTACCCTGGCTTTTGCCACCCAAGAAAATTATTTTCCTGTCCCACTGTCGAGCAGAGCCACAGAAGTGATCCCTGGGGTGAATTTCCTATTTCCCATCCAATCATCAAGATTTTTCTTGAAGTGTGCTAATGAAGAGCTTTGTTTGATAAAGTATATATCTTAGTTCATGTTTGATGGATTGATTGGTTTTACATCCAGCTTTCGCTCAACAGAGCTATCCCAGGTAACCCAAGTTGGGCAACTAGTCACCCACCAGTAGTTTATTGCCCCAGGGTGTTAGGTTTATAGCAAGCACACACTTGACAGTAGGCACACATTGCATGGGTCCCTGGTGTAGGTTGGAGTAGGCCAGGTCCTCAACCCACCTATCACTGCCAAATACCTGTGCCCATTTTGGCGACATTAGTCAACATGACCAGATAACCTAGAGCCATATTTTTTAAACTGTCAAGTGGCAAGCCCTGCCACAGTGCGCAGTCTGTGATCCGTGTTCTCCTATCTTGAGGATACTGCACGCCACACAAGATGCCCAAAGTGGTTGGTCTACACAGCTCTGCCTCCTATATGGCACCATATAGAGTCTATGCTGCTACCCATAGTGATGAGTTTAAGATGGAAACGCTTAGCATGTTTTTTGTAGGTGGGAGAAACTCTACAGAAACACAAGGAGAACATGCAACCTCCAAAAAGGCATTGGTTGCAGGTCAGAATCAAAACTTGTACCTTGTGCAAGGGAGACAAAGACCTTAACCATTATGCCATTATATACGACATAATATCATCATATTATAGATTAATATTGTTTTGAAATAGTGTGAAAATATCATATGCATTTATTTTGTGATATCATAAAAACAGCCATACATTACCCCTTGATATACATCATTGGAAAGCTCTCAGATAAACAATGGCCCCACAGATATGATGGATCTGTCTTGTACACATACTGAGAAAGTTGTGTTTCATAAATGTACAATATAAAGCAGCCCCTTAAGACAGAGCTGTTATACTTAAACCAGAGTGTGCAACTCATTATCCACTGCCGAGCGTTTATATTTTACAACGTTTATAACTCATGTTGCACATCTTATCAGGCGTGTTGTTGGCAGAAGAGTTTTGAGAAAAGATTTAAGAAAGCAAATAGTTTTCTGGCTTAGAAGACAGCAGGAGACAAGGTTATTAATTATCCTCCTGCTGCTCAGGATTGACTGAGTTAATGGTGCTTTAAACATATTAGCACATAAATGCACAATGATACACAGCTCTTCCATAATGCAATTACTACTAAACCAGACACTAATAGCTATAGACATGCGTTTGCCCTTGCTTGGATTCATTCTTGTTCTTCTTTTGGCTGCTCTCATTAGGGGTCACCACAGCGGATCATCTGTTTCCATTTCTTCCTGTCCTCTGCATCTTGGTCTGTCACACCAGCCACCTGCATGTCCTCTCTCACTACATCCATAAACCTTCTCTTAGGCCTTCTTCTTTTCCTCTTGCCTGGCAGCTCCATCATTAGCATCCTTCTCCCAATATACCCAGTATCACTTCTCTGCACATGTCCAAACCAGTGCAATCTCTCCTCTCTGGTTTTGTCTGTAAACCATCCAACCTGTGCTAACCCTCTGATGTACTCCTTCCTAATCCTGTCCATCCTCGTCATACCCAGTGCAAATCTTAACATCATTAGCTCTGCCACCTCCAGCTTAGCCACCTGCCATTTCATTAGAGCCACCATCTCCAACCCACACAGTATAGCTGGTCTCACTACCATCTTGTATACCTTCCCTTTAACTCTTGCTGGTACCTGTCTATCACAAATCACTCCTAACATTCTTCTCCACCCACACCACCCTACCCACACTCTCTTCTTCACCTCTCTTCCACACTCCCCATTACTCTGAACTGTTGATCCCAAGTATTTAAACTCATCCACCTTAGCCAACTCTACTCCTTGCATCCTCACCATTCCTTCATCCTCCATCTCATTTACACACACATATATTCTGTCTTTGAACTACTGGCCTTCATTCATCTTCTCTCTAGACCATACCTCCATTTCTCCAGGGTCTCCTCAACCTGCTCCGTACTCTAACTACAGATCACAATGTCATCTGCAAACATCGTAATCCATGGAGACTCCTGTCTGATCTAGTCTCTCAACTGTCCATCCTTGCGTGGGTTCATTAGTACAGCAAAAGTGAAGAGTCTAGCTATGTTCTGAAATACACATATCATATAAAATGCCTGATGTGCATTTATCTCATGAGTGGGTACCAAATAAGGTACAAACAAAAAAATAACAGTCCCACTACAAATGCATCTTACCCATCGAAACCCTGGCAGAACATAGATGTCTGTGCAGATATATTTGTAAGCCTCCTTTAATCTAGGACATGAGAAAAACATATCTACAGCTAGAGGAGTCTGGCTTATTCAGACAGTGTGCTGAAAAATATTTCTTTCAGGGGACATTTGCATATCTCTTTTGATGCCCAAAATGTTGCTGAAGATTAATTCTACTGGGATGATATTGTTAAATAAACAATATGACACTAACAGCTTAGCCAAATGTCAAAGCCAATTATCTTGTCTTGATATCTAGGCATCATTCTTGGTGAAGGCAAGATATTACTCTAGACCAGTGTAATTTATGCCTCTAACACGTGCATAGTAAGTTCCCGGACCTCAAGTAATTCACTCCCATATGGGCCACCAGTATGTCATAGTCATATTTGTCTGCTTTAAGGAATCGTAGAGTGCTTGTGACATCACAAATCCTGGCAACAGAAAAGCAGATTACAGTCACCTTGAGTGTGTCCAGTTTGTTGACTATAGAGTCTACAGTAACAAAAACATTTCATGTGTGTAAGCAGACTTAGTAGGCCTTATTGGTTTAGTTCTGCTTTCCTGGTGTTACTTGGGTGAGCTATGTGGTTTTGCAGTATGTGTAACTGCAGAAGGAGTAGATGTTTTCTTTTTTTTTTTCAAAACAAGTTTATTGTTTTAACATATAAGAGAAATATCATAACAATTTTATACAAATAATTAAAAATAGGTATTATTATAATATTCAACAAAACAACTAAAGTATTTACAAAGACATCCACTACAATCAGATCAATTAATTAAACTAAAATACTGTGCTATTGAAATTAGAATTTTTTTAACAAATTTTGTAAATTATCCCATACAATAAAATGTGATGTTTTTCTAGTTGTTCTCATTCTAATTGTGCTTATTTCCATATGACACATTATATTCATAACATTTTTAAATTCATTGAACGAAGGAGGTGTATCTGAAATCCAATTTCCAGTTATTATTTTCCTAGCCACTGCTAGGATAGACCATAACAAGGGAAGCTTAATCTTTTTAACACATTGAGGTACAGGTGTGTTGAATAATATAAGAGACTTAGAAATAATGAAATTATCTGTAAAAGAGCCTGCAAAATTCATTAATTGACTTCCAGTATTCTTTCAACTTCATACAGTCATAAAACATATGAGCCCAGTCAGCATTAATTTCTACATTACATCTCTTACATAGATTATCTTTATTATTAATTGTATTCATCATCAAAGGTGTATAAAAGATCTATGTAAAAATTTCCATGTATAAAGTCTCCAGACAATGGAAGATGTAGTTCTATAAGCAGATTCCAATATATATTGTTTATCTTGTTGAGTTGGTGGGTCCCCATTAATAGAGATGAAATAATTCCAGTATGAATCTACATTGTAAAAGTTTCTTGTCTGATAATTTTATGTATATATGAAAGTTTACCTTTATCAGAAACTTTATGCTGTAAATTTATTATCAAGTAATCAATCAGTTTTGGAATAGATTCTTTAACTGTTATAGACATTAGATCTATTCTATCAATGAGATGTTGTCTAAAGATCTGAACCTCTAACCAGCAAGTTTCTCTTAGATCAAATTCTTGTTTTAAGAAATCTAGATTTTTAACTTTATTATCAGATATCAGCTGATACCAGTACCTTAGATTATTATCTATAGCTAAATGAGCTCCTTCAGAAGTAGATGACATAAGCATACCCTGAGTAGAAATTATAGGGAATACAATAAAATTCCATTCCCTATACTTAGGGTGCATGAATATAAAGTTACGATAACTAATAATAATATTTAATGGGTAACAGACCATATGTTTAGGTGTATAGGTGAAGTACAAAATTCCTTTAGCAACCACAACATGGAGTTATTTATAATCATATTTTTATGTGTTAAGGAGATTTTCATGAAGTGCATACTAATTAGCTCCCAATAATCTTTCCATTTTGCGACATATGACCGATCTATTAATAAAGTAATAACTTTTATAATAGAAGAGATAATATATAAATTAAAGTCTGGAAAAGAAATACCCCCTTGAGACCAGCTATTAGTATGTTTCTTTAATGCAATCCTAGGTCTATTAGGTGCCCATAAGAAATTTAACATTAGTGTATTCAGTTTCTTGATAGTTATTTTTGTAGGTGAAAGTATTATTGATTGTATTAAGTATAAAATCTTGGGGAATATTATCATTTTAATAATTGTAAGTCTCTCCTCCATAGTAAAAACATATTATTCCAGGTATTAAAAAGATTTTGTATATTAAGAAAACAGGTATTATAGTTATTATATATAATAGATTTAATATCTTTAGATAGTATTATACCTAAATAAGTTATCTGACCTGAGTTGGGTACATATTTAGTAAAATCACTAATGAGAGTATTTTTCGTGTATATATAGGTAGTATTTTAGTTTTTCTTCATTGAATATTAAACCAGAAATACTTTTAAAATTCATCATTTTATCAAATAAAGATTGCATAGAAGAATTAGATCCTGCTGATGTAATTAGAACATCATCTGCAAAAAGTTGAATTTTGATGTTGTATTTTCTTCTATTTCAAAACCCTCTATGTCAGTACTGTTTCTAATCAAATTAGCCCAAGGCTCCATTAC